>NW_028327187.1:47827591-47978258 GCF_987537825.1 Furipterus horrens
AATTGAATCAAGTCCAAAGATAAACTCACCTATATGGACAACTCATTTTTGAAACAAGTGCAAAAGCAATTCAGTGGAGAAAGGATTGTTTTTAAATAAATGATGCTGCTGAAAATAGTTGTTATCCTTATGCAGAAAAAGCCCTTTCATCAATCTAAACCTCATACCATACAGAAAATTTACCTTAAAATGGATAATACACTTGAATATAAACCTAAAATTATAAAGCTTTTAGAACAAAACATAGGAGAAAATCTCCGTGATCACTGGTTAAAGAACAATCTCCTAGATATAACACCATTAACACACACACACCCCCAAATAACAAAACTTCATGGAAAATAAAATTTTGTTGTTTAAAAGACACTGTTAGGGGACTGAAAAGCTAAAATCTTGGAGAAAATATTTAAAAAGCACATTTTTCACTTGTATCTAAGATAAATAAAGAACACTCAAAATTTAATAATAAAAAAACAACTTAAAAAAACAAAATAATTGAGTGGACATTTCATCAAAGAAAGTACAAATAATCACATAAAATGGTTAATATTATTAGTCATAAGGGTATTACATATTAAAACCACAATACAATACTACTATGAACCTATTAAAATAGTGTGTATTGTCAAGGACATGAAAAAAATACAATTATCATAACCCTGCTGGTGGGAATGTGAAATGGTACAGCCACTTGCAAATGATTTTGGCAGTTTCTTAAAAAATTAAATGTACAGCTGCCATATGAGCCACCAGTTCTATCTCTAGGTATTTACCCAAGAACAAAAAAGTATATGTTCATACAAAGAAATTGTACATGAATGTTCATAGCATTTTGTGTAGTAGCCAAAAAGTGGAAACAACGCAGGTGAATGGATAAACAAATTGGTGTATGTACACACCATGAAATATTCATTAATAAAGAGGAATGAACTGTCGCCACAACATAGATGAATCTCAAAATAATTTTGCTGAGTGAAAGAAGCCAGCCCCAAAAGAACACATTCTCATGATAATATTTGTACAAACCTTAAGAAATACAAACTAATCTTTGTTGACAGAAAGCAGATTGGTTGTAGCTTGAAGGAGAAAATAGAGAAGAGTGGGAGAAAGTCATTATCAAGGCACAAGAGAAAACTCTGTGTAAAGGGTATGTTCACCATTCTGATTATGGGGATGGTTTCACATGTGTATACATATGTCAACACAAAAAATTGTGTACTGAAAGAAGTACAGTTTATTTTCTGTCATTTTCTTCAGTAAAGCTGTTTATAAAAATGTCAACAAGCAAAAGAGATGTGTTTATCTTCACCACCCTTATTGGCATCTGCAGCATTAATAATATTTTAAAATGGCCTATTGATCACAAGCAAAAGTGATATTTTCCTACTTCCTGGATAGGTGAACATATAGAAGAATCTATAAATTAAGAAACTTAAAATAGAACTACAGGCCTTAAGAAATTTTAAGCTGGAATATTCCATGTGCCAATGATGATATAAATGTAGCAAACTAAGAAAAACATTCCTAGTCCTGAGAGCTTCACACTAGAGTTCTTGTCAGAATACACATACATGATGTCAATATAAACCCCTCCCCCATTTATGAAATTACTTTAATATATACCAATCTATTTCGCCATTCAGTCATTTTAACTAAGCTCTCTTGGTGTGATAACTTTTTCTCTGAGGTGAAAGGAAACTATTCCATGGCTATATTTCCTACTAGCAAAGAATTGTGACAACAAGTGGGTAATTCAAAGAATATGTCTTAATAAATAAATATCATATTAGTAGGGCTTAATATGTATGCTTATCTTTGACCTTTTTCTTTCTGATTCTAACATTCTCAATATGAAGTTTAGCATTTTAGTCATGATTCTACTTCAGGCTAACTATTGAGGTTAGAGTTCATGATTTCACCATCTTATCAATTATCATAGTGTGCTAGTAGGGATTATATTGCAGAAGCAACCCATCACACAACCATTGAGTATTCAATATATTTCAAATGGGGACTTTCTAATGTCTTAGGAAATATTTATGAGCATTTGTCACTAAGAGCCCTGAAATATGGTACTTTGGAAAGGTGGGGATAAGTGTTCTTGAATTTAGATTTATGATTTCCTATATATTTGGGGATTATATAAATAAATTACCCATGTTTAAAATCCAGAAAATAGAAAGTTAGAAGATACTTGATATGACCACATGTTTATGAATTTATCAGTATGCTTTAATTTGTGATGCACTTTTTTGTATCTAAATATATTCACTGAAAAGTTTGTTCCTAAAGACCAGGAAACTTGGACCAAGACAGAAGGAAACAATTCCTTGCATATTTCCCCAAATACACTTTGAATCCTTTCATCAGAAAAATGATGGGGATCCTACTTTGTTCTTAAATATAAACATCAAGCCTGTGTTATTCTCATAGCACTAATAAATCCAGCAAATTTCTATTCTCCTATATTCTGACTAACTCAGGCAATATCAAAGCATTCTCTTCATTCAGATTTTTCTAGAAAAGTTTGGCTGCACAGACCTGTCCAGATTGCTGTGGACTGAAGAGTTAATACAACTATGTTTTCTATAAATTTGATGTTGCTGAAGCATAGGAGATAGAGAAAACAATATCCTTGGTATGGAAGTATAGGTAAGGAAAGATTTTGGATAGAGAGAAAGCAGACAGTGGAAGAGAGACCAAAAATAGATTGAACAACAGTAGACTGAGTAGCATCCTGAAAAAGTAAAAAAATAGGATCAAAATCACGGCAGACTTACACAAAATTGAGGCGTAGGTAAACACAGCTCACCTCCTTGCACAATCATAGCAAAAATTACAACTAAACTACAAAATAACTATCACCTAGAATCACCAGAAAATTGAGCTGTACGGAAGTCAGACAACTAAGGAATTAAAGAAGTCACATTCATCTAGATGGGTAGAAGGGGTGGAGACATGGAGACACAAGGAGAGGCATGGAGAGGTGCATAAATGTGGAGATGTGGAATGGGTGATCCCATACCTATGTATGGTGGACAAAAATCGGGAGAGATACCTTGGGAGTGAGAGATCCCAGCCTCACACCAAGACCACCCAGTCCAGGGTTCCAGCGCCAGGAAGATAAGTTCCCATAACTTCTGGCTGTTAAAATCATTCAGGGTTGGGCTGGTGGGAAAAACTGCGGGATTCTCAGGAGTTTCCTATTAAAGGGCTCACAATGTAGAACTCATCCAGACCCTTTCCCTCTGGGATCCAGAATGGGGGCATCATCTGGAAGGGCACTAGTGGCATACGGGGAGAAACTGAAGTGTTTGGCATCAGGGCAAGTTCTGGGGGACATATTCCTCCCAGACAAAACTCCAGGGGCCAGGCAGCATCATTGTCCCCTTTGTGAGCCCTCCCCGTCACAGACTCATGGACTGGCAACACCATATCGGAGACTCCATCAACCTGGTTCACATGGGTTGCCCCAACATGGCAATTACCTAAGGCTCTGCCCCATCCAATGTACCAATATGAATTTCTACAATAGACCATGCTACTAAGACAGGGAGTCAAAGTAGCTCTACCTAATACATAGAAACAGATACAGGGAGACTGCCAAAATGAGGAGACAAAGAAATATGACCCAAGTGAAAGAACAGAATAAAATTCTAGAAAAAGAACTAAATGAAATGGAGATAAGCAACTTATCAGATACAGAGTTCAAAACACTGGTTGTAAAAATGACCAAGAAACTCAGTGGGTACTACAACAGCATAGAGAGACCCAGGCAGAAATGAAGGTTACACTAAGTGAAATACAGAAACATTTACAGGAAACCAAAAATGGAGTGGGTGAAGTCAAGAATCAAATCAATAATTTGGGACATAATAAAAAAAAAATCAGAACAAGAAGAAAAAAGAATTCATGAAAACAAAGATAGGTTAAGGAGCCTCTGGGACAATTTCAAACATACTAACATTCAAATCATAGAGGTGTCAGAAGAAGAGAAAGAGCAAGAAACTTAAAACTTATTTGAAAAAATAATGAAAGAAAACTTCCCTAATTTGGTGAAAGAAATAGATATATAAGTCTAGGAAGTACAGAGAGTCCCAAACAAGATAGATGCAAAGAGGATCACACCAAGACACATCACAATTAAAATGCCAAAGGTTAAGATAGAGAATCTTAAAAGCAGCAGGAGAAAAGCAAAGTTATCTGCAGGAGAGTTCCCATTGGATGCTCAGCTGATTTCTCAAAAGAAACTCTGCAAGCTAGAAGGAACTGGCAGGAAGTATTCAAAGTGATGAAAAGCAAGGGCCTACAACCTAGATTACTCTATCCAGCAAAGCTATCATTTAGAATTGAAAGGCAGATAAAGTGCTTCCCAAACAAGGCAGAACTAAAGGAGTTCATCATCACCAGGCCATTATTATGTTACATGTTAAAGAGACTTATTTTAAAAAAAGAAGATTAAAACTATGAACATTAAAATGGCAATAAATTCACAACTATAAACAATTGAATCTAAAAAAAAGTAAACAAACAAGCAGAACAGAAACAAAATCACAAATACGGAGCTCATTTGGAGTGTTATTAGTTGTGAGGGGAAATAGGGGAATGGGGGAAGAGGTTCAGGGATTAAGTACAAATTGGTAGGGACAAAATAGACAGGGGGATGTTAAGAATAGTATAGGAAATGGAGAAGCCAAAGAACTTATGTGCACAACCCATGGACATGAACTAAGGGTGGAGATTGCTGAAGGGAATGGGGGGGTGTACTGGGTGGGAGGGGGCAAAAGGGGGAAAATTAGAACAACTATAATAGAATAATCAATAAAAATATTTTTAAAAATTGTGAAGGGAGGGAGAGAAGGGGAATAAGTAAGGGAAGGGTCTAGTCAAGGAATGCGTATGAATGACTCATGGACATGGACAACGGGGAGGGATATAATTGTGGGAGAAGGGATGGGCTGGGAGGGGGAGCAATGGGGGAAAAATGGGACAACTGTAATTGAATAACCAAAAAATAAAAAAAAAAAAAATTGTGGCATACTTACTTTTGAAAGAAATAGGAATATTCCTTCCTCTGAGAGAGGAGGAAAGGAGAAGATAAAGTTATACCAAAAACTGTAAATATGCTCACCCAATACTCACCTCAACAGATTTCTACTGAAACCTTTCTCTTCTTTGGAGCTAGGGTTTTGCATGGAATGAATCCTGGAAGAAGGAAGTGAGTAATGTGTGGTTGTGGCCTCATGTAGGGAGACTGAATTACTGTCAAATATGCTGAACTAGAGCAGAGAATAAAAGATGCTTACCCACTGTTCATTTTCTTTTCTTTTTTCACTTTTCTTTCTTTTGTTCTCCCTTTCTTTTTCTCCCTTTCTTTTTCTTCCTTCCTTTTTTTCTTTCTTTTCTTTTTCTTTCTCTCTTTCCTCTCTCTCTCTTCTCTCTCTCTCTCTCTCTCTCTCCTCTCATCTCTCTCTCTCTCTCTCTCTCTCTCTCTCTCTCCTCTCTCTCTCTCTCTCTCTCCTCTCTCCCCTCTCTCTCCTCTCTCTCTCCTCTCTCTCCTCTCTCTCTCTCTCTCTCTCTCTCTCCCTCTCTCTCTCTCTCCCTCTACTCTCTCTCTCTCTCTCTCTCTCTCTCTCTCTCTCTCCTCCTCTCTCTCTTCATCTCCTCTCACTCTCTCCTCCTCTCTCTCTCTCTCTCTCTCTTCTTCTTTCTTTCTTCTTTCTTTCTTTCTTCTTCTTCCATTCCTTTTACTAACACAGCCCCAACATTTGGGATGAATTTACCAACATCCCTACCAGATAAGCAAGGTTATATTTTAGACTTCTGGTCAAAGGTATGAAGGAAGAGTTGTTAGTTATAACTTTTGAGGATGACCCTTAAAAGAGATTGGTGAGCTGACAGACAACAAAGCCATACCCTAAGGTTAGTATTGAGCCATACCAGTCCTGGATTGGCCACCTCTGGACTTCTAAACCAGAAAAAGTTAACCCCCATTTGTTTGTGCCACTGAATTAGCATTAATAATCTCATTGAATTTTTATAATAGCCTCATGAGATAGGTACTATAATTACTGGAATTTTGCAAATGAGGAAACTAAAGTTCATAGTTGGTAAGTCGTTTGCCCAAGATCACCCATCTAGTAAGTGGCAGAGCTGGACTGTGCGGTTAGGTGTGTTAGATTCCAGAGAGTATGTGTCCATTTGTAAGTGCATGTTAAACTGCCTCCCTGATATTTACTATGCTGTTTTCAGGGACATAGGCCTCAGGCTCTTCTTCATCAATAGTTTGCTGAGCATGTAGCTGAAGGTGCCACTTCATTCATTTAACAGTGAAGAGGAAATACATTGATAATACAATATGAAAAAAAGACTCAAGAAAACAGGAAAACAGGAAATAGCTGAGCTGAAGAATTGTGTTCTTGTGGGATAGTCTTTTGAAAGGTCTGCCATTTTCAGGAGGATTATAGGAATATGGTAGATCAATACTTGAAATTCTCTACACAGCTCATGATCTGATGTAGGATTCTCTGGGAAAACTCTACAGAAAATTTAAACTACCTTTTGTAAAGTTTAAGGACGCTTTCCTTTCTATGTTTCTGTGAGTTTCTCAAGATTCTAAAAAAGTAAAAATGGTTTGTTGCAACATCAATCAATGATGATTATTCCACAGATAATACCATTTCAGATTCTTTGTAGATCAAGTCTTTTAAAATGAGGCATAAGGGGAGTTCAATTGCAGTTTAAGGCAGATTAATGAGAAGTCAGTAGTGAGTACCTGTGCTTCATCTACCTGCCACTTGGCCAACTGCAATTAGGGACAAGAAGGAAAATAAAATGTAGTTAGAAAAAGACTACTAGCTTTCCTCTACTGGATATATTTAAAGTTACTATCTGTACATATACATTTTTTTCTCAAATATCCTTCTTTTCTCTTAATAGATAATTGACCAGTGTTAATAATAATAATAATAATAATAATAATACTGAGAGTAACAGCAGCAAATGTTTATATACAACAAACGTCATTTTATTTAACCCTCACAACTATTAATATCTTCATTTTACAGATGAAGAAACTGAATGACTGAGAGGTTAAGAGTCTTAACCAGAGTCATATGGCTAATAATTAATGAGATTGGGATTATGAATTCAGGCAGTCTGGTTCCAAAGTCTATACACTTAACCACACCTTTGTTTATTTATTTATTTATTTATTTATTTTCTTTTATTTTTTGGTTTTTCAATTACATTGTCCCATTTTTCCCCCACTGCTCCCCCCAACCCAGCCCATCCCTTCTCCCACAATCATATCCCTCCCCGTTGTCCATGTCCATGAGTCATTCATACACGTTCCTTGACTAGACCCTTCCCTTACTTATCACCCTTCTCTCCCTCCCCCCTCCCCCCTACTGACTACTATTCTAGTCTTTGCTATTTAGTTCATTTGTTTGTGTTGCTCTTTAGTTTCCTGTATTAGGTGATATCATATGGTATTTTGCTTTCTTTGCCTGGCTTATTTCACTAAGCATAATTCTCTCTAGTTCCATCCATGTTGTTGCAAATGGCAGGAGTTCCTTCTTTATTTCTGCTACATAGTATTCCATTGTGTAGATGTACCACCGTTTTTTGATCCACTCATCTACAGATGGGCACTTAGGCTGTTTCCAGCACTTAGCTATTGTAAACAGGGCTGCTATGAACATAGGGGTGCATAGGTTTTTTTGAATTAGGGTTTTAGGATTTTTCGGGTATAATCCTAGCAGTGGAATCACTGGTTCAAAAGGCAGTTCCATTTTTAGTTTTTTGAGGTAATTCCATACTGTTTTCCATAGTGGCTGCACCAGTCTGCATTCCCACCAACAGTGCAGTAGGGTTCCCGTTTCTCCACATCCTCGCCAGCATTTGTTGTTTGTTGATTTGCTGATGATGGCCATTCTGACTGGTGTAAAGTGGTATCTCATTGTGGTTTTTACTTGCATCTCTCTGATGGCCAATGATGTTGAGCATTTTTTCATGTGCCTATGGACTTTCTGTATGTCCTCTTCGGAGAACTGTTTGTTCAGGTCCTTTGCCCATTTTTTAATTGGGTTGTTTGTTTTCTTGATGTTGAGTCGTATAAGCTCTTTGTATATTTTGGAGATCAGCCCCCTGTCTGTGATATCATGGCAAATATGTTTTCCCATGCGGTTGGTTTCCTTTTCATCTTGCCGATGTTTTCTTTTGGTGAGCAGAAACTCTTTAGTTTGATGTAGTTCCATTTGTTTATGTTTTCCTTTATTTCTCTTGCCTTAGGAGATGTATCCATGAAGATATTGTTACGTCGGGTATCTGAAATTTTCCTGCCTATGTTTTCCTCTAGGACTTCTATGGTGTCACGGCTTACATTTAAGTCTTTAATCCATCTTGAGTTTATTCCTGTGTGTGGTGTAAGTTGGTAGTCTAGTTTCATTTTTTTGCAAGTCCCTGTCCAGTTCTCCCAGCACCATTTGTTAAAGAGGCTCGTCTCACTCCATTTTATGTTCCTTCCTCTTTTATCAAAGATTACTTGACCATAGAGGCCTGGGTTTATTTCTGGGCTTTCAATTCTGCTCCACTGATCTATATGTCTGTTCTTATGCCAGTACCAGACTGTTTTGAACACAGTTTGATATCTGGTATCGTGATTCCTCCTGCTGTGTTCTTCTGTTTCAAGATTGCTTTTGCTATTTGGGGTCTTTTTTGGTTCCATATGAATTTTTGGAGTATTTGTTCTAGGTCACCCCCCTGGCTGGTTTGGCTCAGTGGATTGAGCGTCGGCCTGCGAGCTAAGTGTCGCTGGTTCGATCTTCCAGTCAGGGCACATCAGAGAAGGAAAACTCTGATTCCAAAAAACCTCCGCTGCCTTGCGGCATACCTCTTCAGGGGAAAGGCTAAGGAGAAGGGAAACTCTGACTCCAAACCTCCGCTGCCTTGCGGCATACCTCCTCAGGGGAAAGGCTAAGGGAGTAAACCCCGACAGAAAATCCGGAGCCGGAGTCCCTAAGGCGGTTTGACGTTGTAGTCAACACCGGCAACTCCTGCAGCGCACCTGAAGCCAAGCTGTATTGACTCTGTCTTTCCCCTTGGATCCTTCAGCTGCGAAGAGAGGGGGGGTCTGCTTCATGGGCAACAGCTGGCCCTCCATATCACCCTGCCCAGGCTTTGTAGCTTCACTGGAGAGGACACTCCAGCGTCATCACAAGATGTCGACTTAACACGGGAGGAGACAGTTACCGGTTATAAGCTCATCCGATTGGAGAAGGAAACGAGCGCCAGGGGTCTCCTCTGACGGTGGGAGAGGTCATCGCACCTCACTGGACAGCTACCGTCCGCCTCAAGCTGGGCCGCCCCCAGCCAATTAGGTGCCGTCTCACCATGGCTCACCTGCCCCACTGGGTGCGTGGGGATCAGAGAGGCGTCTCTTGAAAAGTGGGCCACAAAACACTCGCACCAGGCAATTCCAAGCAAACAACAAGAAAGAAGCCTCCAGCTCTTCGCCTCGCTAGCTGGATCATCAGGACCATGTGTCCCAGACTTACTGCAGACCTTCCGTGGATCAAAGGTGCCAGGAAAACCGCCGTCATCGACAGGGAACTGGCACGACTAAACATCGACATTGCGGCTCTACAGGAGACCCGGTTGGCCGACAACGGAACTATCATAGAAACCAACTACACCTTCTCCGGACCAACCAAGACAGCACGGTGTTGGGTTCGCTGTGAAGAACACGCTTGTTAACTCCATAGAGCCACCCACAGGAGGCACAGAGAGATTACTTACCCTCCGACTGTCAACAACTTTCGGCCCAGTCAGCATTCTTAGCGCGTATGCCCCAACCCTCTGCGCCACCACTGAAGAGAAAGAACAGTTCTACCATGCACTGGATGAAGCATTATCCAAGATCCCCAGAAGTAACGCTCTTTATCTCCTTGGAGACTTCAACGCAAGAGTAGGAGCCGACCACATGGCCTGGCCCACCTGCCTCGGAAACTTTGGGAGAGGAAAGATCAATGAGAATGGTCAGCGACTGCTTGAGCTTTTGTGTCACCACGGCCTGTGCGTGACAAACACATTCTTCAAGTGCAAAGAGATCCACCAGGTGTCATGGAGGCACCCCCGCTCCCGCCACTGGCACCAGCTTGACCTCGTCATCACCAGAAGAACGGATATTGGCAGCACCCTCCTCACCCGCAGCTACCACAGTGCAGACTGCGACACGGACCATGCCCTCGTGGTAAGCAAGGTGCGCATAATGCCGAAGAGGTTGCACCACTCCAAGATGAAGGGTCGCCCACGCATCAACACCAGTTGTGCCAGCAACCCAGTTAAGACCCAGCAATTCATCAACAGGATGGAAGATGAACTCGGCAAGGGAATGGCGGCAGATGACATTATCGAATCCAATTGGCCACGTCTCCGCGACGCCATATACAACTCTGCCATTATTGCTTACGGGAAGAAAGAGCGGAAGAACGCTGACTGGTACGAGGCTCACTGGGAAGAAATGGAACCCGTGATTGAGGCTAAGAGGAAGGCCCTACTGGCTTACAAGGCCACGCCCACTCCCAGTACACTTCAAGCTCTACGGGCTGCCAGGAACAAAGTCCAGAAGACCGCCCGCCACTGTGCCAACACCTATTGGCTAAACCTGTGCAGAACCATCCAGGAAGCCGCCGATACAGGCAACGCACGAGGAATGTATGAGGGTATCAAGAAGGCAACAGGCCCAATCCCCTCCAAGATCGCCCCCCTTAAGTCCAAGACAGGTGAGGTCATCACTGACCAGGAACAGCAAATGCGGCGGTGGACCGAGCACTACCTCGAGCTGTACGCGACGAGGAACACCGTAACAGACACTGCTCTTAACGCCATCCCAGACCTACCAGTCATGGAGGAGCTAGACACCCCACCTACTGCGGCAGAGCTCGGCAAAGCCATCGACCGCCTCGCTTGAGGGAAAGCACCAGGAAGCGACGGAATCCCTCCAGAAATCCTAAAGAGCGGGAAACCAGTCCTGCTACAGCCGCTCCACCATCTACTCTGTCTCTGCTGGAAGGAGGGTTACATCCCCCAAGATATGAGAGACGCCAACATTATCACCATGTACAAGAACAAAGGAGACCGCAGCGACTGCAACAACTACCGGGGCATCTCTCTCCTCAGCGTCGTCGGCAAAGTATTCGCCCGGGTCGCTCTTGCCCGCCTGCAGACCCTTGCTTCCCGCGTCTACCCAGAGTCCCAGTGTGGCTTCAGAGCTGGCCGATCAACAGTGGACATGATCTTCTCCCTACGCCAGCTGCAGGAGAAGTGTCACGAGCAGCATAAACCACTCTACCTCGCCTTTATCGACCTCACGAAGGCGTTTGATCTGGTCAGTCGAAGCGGACTCTTCAGCTTGCTACGGAAGATTGGCTGTCCACCACATCTGCTTGCTGTGGTCATGTCCTTTCACGACAACATGCACAGCACGGTGTCCTACAACGGCGCAACCTCTGAGGCCTTCCCAGTCAGCAGTGGAGTAAAGCAGGGCTGCGTCCTCACGCCTACGCTGTTCGGAATCTTCTTCTCCATGCTCCTCCAATACGCCTTTAAGGACTGCAGCGAGGGTGTCTTCATTCACACCAGATCCGATGGCAAGCTCTACAACCTGGCCCGTCTACGAGCCAAGACCAAAGTCAAAGAGGTGCTCATCCGTGAGATGCTCTTCGCCGACGACGCAGCCTTGACATCACACTCCGAAGAGGGACTCCAGCAGCTAGTCACTTGCCTTTCCCACGCATGCAAGGAGTTCGGACTAGCCATCAGCCTGACGAAGACGAACGTTATGGCTCAAGGCACGGGGACTCCCCCATGCGTCACCATCGACGGATACACCCTGGAGGTTGTCAACGACTTCACTTACCTCAGGTCCACCATCTCGAGCTCTCTGTCAGTTGACTTGGAGGTCAACCGGAGAATCGCCAGGGCAGCCACAGTTATGGCCAAACTGAACCGGCGAGTGTGGAACAATTCCAGCCTCACTGAGAAAACCAGACTGCGCATCTACCAAGCCTGCGTGCTCAGCACTCTCCTCTATGGCAGCGAGACGTGGACCACCTACGCAAGGCACGAAAGGAAACTCAACAGCTTCCACATGAGGTGCCTGCGACGCGTCCTGCATGTCGCCTGGCAGGATAAGGTTCCCAACACCGAGGTGCTGAAGCGAGCCAACATGAGCAGTTTGCATGCAGTTCTTAGTGAGAGACGCCTCAGGTGGCTCGGCCATGTCAAAAGAATGGATGCAGGCCGTATTCCCAAAGACCTCCTCTATGGCGAGCTAGCAGAAGGCCAGAGGATGACAGGGCGCCCAAAACTGCGGTTCAAAGACATCTGCAAAAAGGACATGACACAATGCTCCATCAATCTCAACACATGGGAAGTTCAAGCAGACGACCGCCTAGCCTGGAGGCTCACGGTCAGACAAGGTACGTCGCGCGCAGAGGCTGCGCGCAACGAGGAGGCGGTCCAGAAAAGATTGAGGCGGAAGCAGCGTCAACAGCAGCAACAACAGCCATCTGCCTTCACCTGTAACAAGTGCGGCAGGGATTGTCACTCCCGAGTCGGACTGCACAGCCATTCTCGGCGGTGCAGATAGACTCTCAAGAAGCTACGCCATCGTCTCTCGAGACGGACGGCTGCCGATGATGTTCTAGGTCAGTGAAATATGTCATTGGTATTCTAATAGGAATAGCATTGAATCTGTAAGTTGCTTTGGGTAGTATGGCCATTTTGATGATGTTGATTCTTCCCATCCAAGAACATGGTATTTGCTTCCATTTATTTGTATCTTCCTTAATTTCTTTCTTCAATATTATGTAATTTTCAGTGTACAGTTCTTTTATCTCTTTGGTTAAGTTTATTCCTAGGTATTTTCCTTTTCTTGTTGCTATAGTAAATGGTATTTTTTTTTGTCTCTGTCTCTGATATTTTATTGTTGGTCTACAGAAATGCCTTAGATTTCTGTATATTTATTTTGTACCCTGCTATTTTGCCAAATTCACTTATTATATCGAGTAGTCTTTTAGTGGAGTTTATAGGGTTTTCTAGGTATACTATCATGTCGTCTACAAATAGTGATAGTTTTACTTCTTCTTTCCCAATTTGGATGCCTTTTATTTCTTTGTCTTGTCTGATTGCTGTGGCTAGGACTTCCAACACTATGTTGAATAGAAGTGGGGAGAGTGGACAGCCTTGTCTAGTTCCTGATTTCAGGGGGAATGCTTTCAGTTTTTGTCCATTGAGTATGATGTTGTCTTCAGGCTTGTCATATATAGCCTTAATGATGTTAAGGTATGCTCCCTCTATTCCCATTTTTATGAGTGTTTTCATCATAAATGGGTGTTGTACTTTATCAAATGCTTTTTCTGCATCTATAGATATGATCATGTGATTTTTGTCTTTCATTTTGTTTAGGTGATGTATTATATTTATTGATTTACGAATATTAAACCATCCTTGCATCCCCGGGATGAATCCCACTTGATCATGGTGTATGATCTTTTTGATGTAGTGCTGGATCCTGTTTGCCAATATTTTATTGAGGATTTTAGCATCTATGTTCATCAGTGATATTGGCCTGTAGTTTTCTTTCTTTGCTGTGTCTTGACCTGGTTTGGGGATTAGGGTAATACTGGCTTCATAGAAAGAGTTTAGGATTTTTCCCTCATCTTGGATTTTTTGGAATAGTTTGAGGAGGGTCGGAGTTAGTTCTTCCCTAAATGTTTTGTAGAATTCGCCTGTGAAGCCATCCGGTCCAGGGCTTTTGTGTGCAGGGAGATTTTGGATTACTGTTTCAATTTCCTTCTTTGTTGTTGGTCTGTTGAGACTTTCTACTTCTTCTTGATTCAGTTTTGGAAGGTTATATGTTTCTAGAAATCTGTCCATTTCTACTAGGTTGTCAAATTTCTTGCCATATAGTTGTTTGTAGTAATTTCTTATAATTGTTCGTATTTCTGAGGTATCAGTCGTGATTTCTCCTCTTTCATTTCTGATTTTGTTTATTTGGGTCTTCTCTCTTTTTTTCTTGATGAGCCTGGCTAGAGGCCTGTCGATTTTGTTTATTTTTTCGAAGAACCAGTTCCTACTTTTGTTGATCTTTTGGATTGTTTGTTTAGTTTCTATGTCGTTTAATTCTGCTTTGATCTTGATGATTTCCTTTCTTCTTCTTGCCCTAGGCTTTGTTTGTTGCTGTTCTTCTAGTTCTTGTAGCTTTAGGATTAGATTTTTTATTTGAGATTCTTCTAGTCTTTTCAGATATGCCTGTATTGCTATGATCTTCCCTCTGAGGACTGATTTTGCTGTGTCCCATAGGTTTTGGGCTGTTGTGTGTTCATTGTCATTAGTTTCTAGAAATTTCTTGATTTTCTCTTTGATGTAATTGTTAACCCATTCATTATTTAATAGCATGTTATTCATTCTCCATGAGTTTGGATGTCTTTGATTTTTTTCCCTGAGGTTGATTTTTAGTTTCAAGGCATTGTGGTCTGAAAAGATGCTTGATATGATTTCAATTTTCTTGAATTTCTTGAGGCTTGTTTTGTGTCCTATTATGTGGTCTATCTTTGAAAATGTCCCATGTGCCTTTGAAAAGAATGTATATTTTGCTTCTTTGGGGTGAAAAGTTCTATATATATATATCAATTAAGTCCGTGTGGTTTAGTGTGTTGTTCAATGCCTTTATATCCTTGGTGTTTCTTTGCTTGGATGATCTGTCTATTGTTGATAATAGTGTGTTGAAGTCCCCTACTATGAGTCTGTTGTTGTTAATATCCTTCTTGTGGTCTTCTAGTATTTGCTTTATGTATTTGGGTGATCCTATGTTGGGTGCATATATGTTTATCAGTGTTATATCTTCTTGATGGATTGTTCCTTTAAGTATTATGAAATGGCCTTCTTTGTCTCTTTTTTTGCCCTTGCTTTGAAGTCCATTTTGTCTGATATGAGGACTGCTACTCCAGCTTTTTTTTTAGGTCTATTTGCTTGGAATATTTTTTTATATCCCTTTACTTTCAGTCTGTGTAAATCTTTTGTTTTGAGGTGTGTTTCTTGTAGACAACAAATATGTGGGTTCTGTTTTCTTATCCATTCCATTACCCTATGTTTTTAATTGGAGCATTTAATCCATTTACATTTAAGATTATTATTGACATCTATTTATTCATTTCCCTTTGTATCTCTGTTCCTCTACACTTTTTTTGTTTTTTCTCTTCCTTTTCCTTAGAATATTTCCTTTAGCATCTCTTGCAATGCTGGTTTGGTGGAGATGTATTCTTTTAGTCTTCCTTTGTCTGAGAAACTCCTTCTTTCACCTTCTATTTTGAATGAGAGCCTTGCTGGGTAGAGTATTCTTGGTTGTAGGCCTTTGTTTTTCATTGCTTGAAATATTTTTGACCATTTCCGTCTGGCTTGTAAAGTTTCTGTTCAGAAATTGGTCGATCGCCTTATTGGAGCTCCCTTGTAAGTTATTTGCTGTTTTTCTCTTGCTGCTTTTAGGATTCTCTCTTTGTCTTGGAATATTGCCATTTTAACTATGATGTGCCTTGGAGTGGGTTTTTTGGGGTTCCTCTTTGTTGGAACTCTCTGTGCTTCTTGGCCTTGCAAAACTTTTTCTCTAATCAGGTTTGGAAAATTTTTTGTCACTATTTATCCTATCAGTTTTTCAATTCCATGCTCCTTTTCTTCTCCCTCTCTTATTCCGATGATCCTGATATTATTTCTTATCATGCTATCCTATAATTCCCTTACATCTTGTTCATATTTTTTCAATCTTTTTTCATTTTGCTCTATCATTTGAGAATTATTTCCTACATTATCCTCTAACTCACTAATACGATCCTCCGCTTCATTTAGTCTGCTTTTGACTGATTCTACTGTGTTTTTCAGTTCAGAGATTGCATTCTTCATTTCTTCCTGGTTCTTGTTGATAGTTTCTATGTCTTTTTTTATGTTGGTGTAGTTTTCTGCAAGTTCCCTGTAATTTTCTTGGATCTGCTGGTAACTTCCTTGGAGGTTGTCATAGTTGTTTTTGAGGTTGTCGAGCATATTGAGCTTCTTCACCGCCATTGTTTTGAATTCCATGTCTGAGATTTGGGCTATGTCTATTCCATCTACCTCTCTTTCTGGGGATTCCTTTTTTCTTTTCATTGAGAGGTTGTTTCTGCGTCTTACCATGTTGGATTCTTCTCGTTTGTTTTTGTTATTTGTATTTGTCTGCTTTGCCTTCCCACCTTTGTGGTATGAGATTCTTTATGGTAGATCTGGGGGTTTCAGTGGTGCAGTCTCTTTGATCTTCTGAGCCTGATGTTCTTGGCGTACCTTTTATATCATTTGTTTATGCTGTCTCGTTATATTTCAGATGTTTTTTGTTAGGATCTTCCTTCTGGCTAGTTGATTGAGAGTCACTGTATCCACTTTATCTTGAATTCTTTTGTGGAGATGTCAGTTCATCCTTTGTGTGTTGTCTTGTTTTTCTGTATCCACAGCTGGTCTAATGAGGTGGGTCAGAGGTTCCTGTTCCTTGTAGCAGTGGGCCCCCACACGGGGCGTTCCTTCAGTGTCTGTTGGAGCTAGCCAAGGTGTCTTTGCAGGCACGCCTGTGAGCGGGTAAGGTGGCCCGAGACCTTTCCTCAGGCCTGTTGTGCAGCACTCGGAGTTTCCCAATATGGCCAGGGAGTTAGCCTCAGGTCTGCCACACCGTGCTCCAGGAGTTGGTCTCTCGCCTGCCAGTGCTGGGCCCCAGACACTCGTGTACAGTGAAAGTGAGCGATTGGTGCCTATTGATGTTGGCGAGGTATTTTTGCACTCGTGCGCCCCTGCTTGCCCAAGGCAGCTGGGGAGCTAGCCTCCACGCAGTGCTCCGGGTGATTGTCTGTGAGTCGCTGCTGCCTGCTGTTCCGGCGCCACAGCTGCCCACTCTTAGGTTCAGTAGGAGCCTCACAACCCCCACCCAATAAGTTGATTAGCAGGAAGTAAAAACCACAAACAATGACTATTGAGCAGTCCAGTGAAAAGTTCCTCAAATCTTGCAAAGCACCAGTAGGAGGTAGAAAATTTTTTACTCCCTTATTCTATTCTTCTCCCCAGCAACATGCCCAATAAATCACCAAGTGCCTTCTACCAAACAACATACCCAACAGAACACCAAGTGCCTCGTTGTTCCCACCACTGTTCGCGCCATTACCCCCAGACTCAACCCATTGTTCCTGCCATTACCCCCAGGCCAAACCAATCACTAGGCGCCCCGATACCCTGTTCCAGTCATCCTCTATCCCTCCCTTTAAAACCTTGTCAGCCTGTATGCCAGCTGCTGTTCTCTCCTTTGAGATAGCCCGGCAGGTTCCTCTGAATAAATCTTGCATCTCAGCTTCCTTGGTTTCGGTTTTTACTATTTCTAACACCCACCATTCCTGCACCCGCCTGGGCGGGCACTAGCCAAGCCTGAGTGAATGCTTTGCGCTCCGGCCTGGCACATGGGCCTGGCTCCCACTGGAGCTGGCCAGGGGCGACTGTGCACAGTCTTCTGTGTATCCAGAGGTCCCTCCCTGCGCCCGTTTGGGCACTGATCTTATGTCCGTTGGGGTGTGTCTGAGGGGCCCCTGGACCCCCGGCCCTGCGCACCTGGGCCAGTGAATGATGGCACTTCCCTATGCGCGCCAGCAACCCAAGGGGAGGGTTGGGGAGTGCGCGCGCGCACTTCTGCGCCTGCGCTCCTCAGGAATGTATTTTCACCCCCAAACTTTCCCCCCCTCTCCATAGTACACAAGAGAAAAATACAAAGAAAAAAGTTACGATTTCACTTGCTCAGCAGCACGCTGTCTCCCGTCTTTCAGCGCCTATGCCGCCTGGTCAAGTCCTGTCTCTGCCAGCCAGCAGAGATCCGCTTTCCTCCTGACTCCCCTCTGGGGAAGCCTGTGGTCACCAAAAATAGCCACACTTTCTAAGAGGACAATTCTGTCAGAAGAAATTCATGATGAAGAAAAACAAGAGCATTTTATAAAATAACAGTCTAAAGTAGAATAGATTCAGACTGATAAAAAGTAGTTCAGATGTAACAATGCAAAGAGAGAGAGAGAACGCAATTACAGAATCCTTGGGGAGAAAAAAAACCTTAGACAAAAAACAGACTAACATCAAGGCGCTTATTGAAGAAACTAAATATGCATTGTCTCTTAAACTGAACAAGATTGAACTTTGTATCTTTTCTTTTTTAAAAAAATATAATTTAGGGGGATAAGTAAGGGAAGGGTTTAGTCAAAGAACGTATATAAATGACTCATGGACATGGACAACGGGGAGGGATATGATTGCGGGAGAGGGGGTGGGTTGGGTGGGGGAGAGAAATGGGGACAACTGTAATTGAAAAACCAAAAATAAAAATAAAAATAAAAAAATAATAATTTATTTATTTATTTGTTGTTTTGTTTATTTATTTATTTTTAGAGAGAGGGGAAAGGTGAAAGAGAGGGAGAGAAACATCACTGTGTGGTTGCCTCTCACTTGTGCCCCCAACTGGAGACCTGATGTGCAACCTAGTAATGTGCCCTGACAGGGAATCGAACCAGGAACACTTGGCTCGCAGGCCGACGCTCAATCCACTGAGCCACAGCAGCCAGGGCTTGTATCTTTTCTATTGATCCATAATTGTCTAAATGTTCTATAGCTATAGTTTACTTATTGGCACTGCTTACAGAATTATAGATTTTTAATTGTAGCTATTATCTGTTTGGTAATATAAGAAATGTTTTTAAAGCATAAAGATGCTCTTATAGTCTCATAGCCATTTCAACTATTATTTGAATATTAGAGCAATTTATATGATGCTACTGTCTTTTTGCATCCCCCTGGAAAAATCATTAAAATCTCTCTAGGACTTAATTTATTTTTTTGTAAAGTGAAGACTTATAATAGGTTAATTATTTATTTAACATTCAGCTTAAAAAGATTGCTTATTTTTTATCTGTTAAGTACTTAAGAGCAAATCAATCAATATACATATTGGAAAAAACCCTTACAATGTAATTTAGAGAAAAATATAAATGAAAATGACAAAAACAGGGAACAGTTGGAAGTGCACATACTAAACTGAATTGTTCATTTGGCAATTGCTTATGCATCACTTTGTGACATTACTCTTACCATTATTTGAATCATGTAGTAAATAAAGAACGTTATTATATTCATTTAATTTATTCAACAAATAATTATTGAACACTTACTAGTGTCAGGAACTGTTCTACACACTGGGTGTATTGGGTTAAAAATTCAGTGCATTTGGTTTTGCCAAAGAGATTAAGGTTACTTTTAGGGTAAAGACTGCCTTAAGTATTTTATAATTGCATTCAGTGATGCTTAGCACACGGTAGATCCTCAATTACTTGTTTTGACTCAGTTTTAGCTTTCTGCATAGACAGAACCTAATCTTTGTACTAGAGACCCATTTTCCTAAAAATAAATACATCTACACGATTATTAATTGAAAACTTTGCAATACGTAATGATGAAATTTCAGAGACACCCTACTTTGGCTCCCTGCTCTTGCTGATTGTCAGAATTTCTTGATTATCAAATATGTACAAGGTGACGTAGGGAATATAAAGAAGAATAAAATACAGTAGTCAAAAGATGCATGCAGCAGCTCCAGATATCACTCATTTACCAAAAATACCTAAAAGCTCAAAGAGAGCAAAAATATGGAACTGTTCCTTATGTGCTTTTTTAAACAATAAAGATAAAATAGATAACTTTCTTAATCAAAAAAGACTTCTCTTAATGTCTCATTGTCCAGAACTGCATCATAGACCTATGCCTAAACCAAGTTCTGGCAAAGGGAATGAAATTACCATGATTGACTTATACCAATGAACTTTAAACTTTTAAAACCACAGTAGGAAAATAATTTACACTTTGTTACATAACACACACATGAACATGCACATGTGCACACACACATATAAAGCTTCACAAATCATTCTTACTCTTAATGCATGTAATGTAATTTGATATTATTTGTCACATTCTACTTTTTCAATGAAAAATGCTGGTAGTAACACTTCCAGAAAATTGAAGAGGAGGGAACATTTACAAATTTATTTTTTTGAGGTCAGCATTATCCTAATACCAAAGCCAGGAAAAGACATAAAAAAAAAATTACAGAGCAATACAACTGGTGAAAATTGATACAAAAATCTCAACAAAATACTAGCAAAACAATAAAAGCATATTAAAAGGACTCTACTTCATGATCAGGTGGGGTTTATCCCTCTGATGCAAGGGTGGTTCAACATATGAAAATCAAACAATTTAATACACTCTATGAACAGAACAAAAACTAAAAATCACATGTTAATATCAAATAATGCAGAAAAAGCAGTTGATGAAATTCAACATCCTTTCATCATAAAAATTCAATAAACCAGGAATAGAAGGAAACTCCTTCAATTTAATAAAGGCCATATATGAAAAGTTCACAGGTAACATCACACAGGACAATGAAAAATGGAAAGCTTTTCCTGTAAGGAACAAGGGAAGGATGCTCACTTATACCATTTCTATTAAACCAAGTACTGAGAAAAGGAAATAAAAAACATCCAAATTGGAAAGAAAGAAGTAAAATTATTTCTGTTCACATATTACATATTAGTGGAACAAACCCTGAAGACTACATACACACAAAAAATAATAAATACAGTAAAGTTGCAAGACAAAATCAACACACAAAAATCAGTTACATTTTTATATACTAACAATAAACAATTGGAAAATAAATTAAGAAAACAATCCCATTTACAGTGACATCAAAAAGAATATATTACTTAGGAATAAACAACCAAGAAGGTGAAAAACTTATATACTGAAATCTACAAAACATTGCTGAAAGAAATTAAAGAAGACACAAATAAATGAAAAGACAACCTGTGTTCATGGATTGAAAAACTTTATATTGCTAAAATGTCAATACTACCTAAATGATTCTCAGATACAATGCAAACTCTATCAATCCCAATGGCATTTTTTTTTGCAGAGATTGAAAAACAATCAGACAAAAATTCACATGGAATCTCAAAGCACATTGAATAGCCAAAATAATGTTAAGAAAGAAGAACAAAGCTGGAGGCCTCAAGCTTCCTGATTTCAAGACATTACAAATCTATAGTGATCAAAACAGTATGAGAGGACATGACTTGGGATGGTGAGCACAAAATACAATATACAGATGATGTATAACAGAATTGAAAATTAAACTCATTTAAATAAAAAAAACACTATGGTCAATTTTATGGTATATTTTAAAAAGTATTTTATTTGTTTATTTTTAGAGACAGGGGAAAGGAGAGAGAGAGAGAAACATCAATGTGCAGTTGTCTCTCATGCGCCCCCAACTGGGGACCTGGCCCACAACCCAGGAATGTGCCCTGACCGGGAATCAAACTGGCAACCCTTTGGTTTGCAGGCCGGCACTCAATCCACTGAGCCACAGCAGCCAGGGCTTATGTTACATGTTGTTTACCACAATAAAAATCATGTTGATTGTGACCTATTAAGTTTATTTTATGACTCACTAATGAGTGACTACCTGATTTTTAAAAATCCCAGCTTAAATCAATTAAGATTGAGTGTATGTAATGGGTCCTACCTTGGAGTATGAGTCTGTCTTATACTTGATCAAAATCAGGGCTCTGTTAGCAAGCAAAAGGTAGAGAGAAGATGAAATATTACTTGGGAATAAAAAGAAATGAAGCACTGATACATACCACAACATAGATAGACCTTTAAGACATCATGCTAAGTGTAAGAAGCCAGTCCAAAGGGCCACATGTTCTATTGTTTTATATGACGTGTCTAGAATAGGCAAATCCAAAGGGACAGAAAGTAGTTTATTAGTTGCCTAAGGCTGTGTTGAGGGGTTAGGATAAATGAGGAGTGACTGTTAATGAATACGGGCTTTCTTATTGGGAGGACAAATATGTTCTGAAATTTAGATGGTGTTGATGGATGCAGTCCTTTAAATAGACCAAAATACATTGAGTTGTATTCTTTAAATGGTTAAGATATATGATACATGAATTATATTCCAATTAATCTGCTAAAAGTGTGGCAAAGTTTATATCTAATGAAACAGAGACAATAAGTCAGCATATGGAAAATGTAGAAATACAAAGGCATATTGTGTTAAAATACTCTATATTTGTCTATGTAAACAATTTTAAAATAAGGAAACCAGTATCAGAATCATAGGAAAATAGGGAGAACTATGTCCTGGTGATATCACAAATTTATTTTATAATGGCAATATGTAACTAGTTTTGAACAAGTAAAAAGAGAAGACATGAAGAAAAACTGATCAAATTAGCAAACAACAGCATCTGCACAGGAGATACTTTATTTAGAAATTTCCTTAGTCCTGTATTTTTCGTTTAGTCTCAGACTGTAGCCATTCCTAGCCCAAGTATTTTTCTACCTGATTCAGAGAAGTCTGGAATCTCTTCCTACAAATGCTATGGTTCTACTACTGAGCCATGTTCGAACTCAGTCTTTTTTTGTGTGTGTGCATATTTTATTATATGTTCAGTTTGAGTTGCCTATAGGGTACCCATGATAAACTATTAAGTATGTAGCTGGATGTTTAAATCTATAGCTCATGAAACAGAGCTGAGAGAGACTGATTTGAAGGCAATAGCCTGTAGTCACTGAAGTGCTGGGCAGAATAGAGTTGCCCAGAAAGAGTGTGGAGAGGACACAGACCACTGAGGAATACTACTGTTTAAGCGGTGGTCAGTAAAAGGTAAGCAGTGTAATGAGAATGGCCTTTGGAGCCAAGCTACCTTGTTTAAATAACAGCACATCTACTTCCTAAGACTAACACTTAAGCAACACTGAAAAATTATTTAAAAACTGGTTTAACATATAACTTTATTATGTTAAATAGAGTTTTATAATTTGTTTATTTTTAAATCTCTCAGGCTGTAATGAATGATTCCTAAGCACTCTGAAACTGTCTTTCCTGATGCCTAAAACTCTAATCTCTGACCTGGGCAGAGTCAGGGATAGAAGAGGTAGAAATAATCATGTTTTTAATTATTTCTGTGTCTAAACCCAGATGTCAGCTGGCCTAACTGGCTCCCTTTCCTTTTCCATTTGCCTTCCAGGCTGCAAAGCCCAGGGCCTGGAGAGGAGCAGAGATGACAGCAGTCGTGCCCCTCCACACTTTGCAGCAGGCCTTTGTAGTCATCTTCTTCACAGCTGTAATACCACTTCCTTGTCTGGAGGAAGAAAATACCTGAACTCAGTCTTTTTAGTTCACCCTTTGCTAATTTTGTCATACATATTTGTCTTTTCCTTATTAGGTTATGAGTTTCTTAATTCTAAGGACTGTAATTGCCAGGAGTGACAATATATTAGGAAATTAACCTGGAGAAGAGGAGGCATCACTGTTTGACTACTGTGAACTTAACTTCTCTGAAGTTCAGATTATTTATCTGTAAAATGGGAATCAATCTATTTCAAGGTACTATTGTAAGAACTAAATGGGATAAAGTTGTATGAAGTATCTAGCATGGATCCAGGCACATGGCAGATACTTAATAAACATTAGTTTCTTTCACCTGTCTCTTGGTGGCCGTCTGTTCTTTTGCTCTCATTCAGGTGAAATGATATATTTACCATAATTCTCCTCATTCTGTGAACCTAAAGGCACTACTAACTCTAAAACTTAAAGGGATCTTACTACACTTCTGGTTTTTACTTCCTGTGTGTTCCTTTCTATTTCTTTCATTTTATTCCCTTTTATCCCTTCCCCATATATGCAAAGATAAATATTGATTGTGTAATTTTCTCCAAGTCTCAGTAAGCAGTGGATATCATAACAGTTTTACACTAACAAGCAATGGCTTTTATATAAAGCACTCACAAAATATTTTTAGACTACTATCAGAAAGGGGGTTTGTGTATTACATAAACAGTAGAAAAGAGCTACCAATCAGAAGCTATGGTTGAAACAGAAAAATCAGTAGTTGTGGCTTTAAACTTCATTGTTAAGATACTGAGTTACCCAAAATGTGCTCTTCTTCTTAATAGTTGACCCAGACATCAATGTTATATAAACAAAGAGTCATAAAGCTACAGCAGAACTCAAGGAAGTATTCGGTACAGTATCATCTGTACAGATTAAATCACCTGATACTTCTTAATAATATTTAAATTAAATGCAATAAGTAATTTTAAGAAGTGTATGCAGAGGGAAGAGGGGAAAGGAACTTATACTGAAAGACCAAAATGGAGGTGTTTTTAGTTTTTACAGACTTTGGTGTTGATACTACTGAGAACACATCTGTAATTGTACAAGTAGGGTTTACTGCTTGTGGCAGGGTACATTACTCTCCTATTATCCACTATGGATATGTTCCAAGACCTGGAGTGGATATCTGAAACCATGGATAGTACCAAACCTTATATATACTCTTTTTACTTATATATGCACATCCATGATAAAGCTTAACTTATAAATTGGGCACAAGAGATTAACAATAACTAATAATAAAATAGAACAATTATAATAATATGCTGCAATAAGTGAGATGATAAAATACCTACATGATGAGATAAAGTGAGGTTAATGACTTAGGCATTGCGACTTAGTCTTAGGCTACAGCTGACCTTCTAAAGCAGTATCATCTGCTTTGGGTGATCCTGGATCATGGAGCCATGATGATGTTGATGGTTGGATAGTATGAGCAAATGATACCGATGGTTAGGGAAATTTAATATTTTTGGACTGTAATTGACCATGTGTCACTGAAACAGTGGAAAGCAAGACTAGGGAAAAAGGGGACCCTCCCCCCCAAAAAAATTATCTTCTGAAGGATGGGCCTTTTGTAGTTCATACTTCTCCTGATAGATGAGTGTTCTAGGAACCCATCTGTATCAGTATACTAGCTGGTGGTGTGAGAAGCTGTGTTCGGCTCCAGTGAATTTTTTTGAAGACTCAGTGCATTTGTCCATTTCATGATGGGTGATTTACAAGTGAACCTGCCCACACTGTGCTGAGTGTTCAGCAATTTTTGAGCAAAAACAGCATGACCCTCATGCCCCACCCTCCCTATTCAACCAATCTTGCCTGAGAGACTTTTTTTGTTTGTTTACCTGGATAAAAAAAATCCTCAAAAGGAAATGTTTTTCTGATGTGGAAAAGATGAAACAAAAAAATGGCAGAAGCACTAAAAGGCATCAAAATCAATGACTTAAAAAACTGTTTTGAGCAGTGGAAAAAAGTCTCAATAGGAGTATTGCATCAAATGGAGAGTACTTTGAAGGCGACTGAAGTTTAAACATGTAAGAATAAATACACAATGTTTTATAAATAAATTCTTGTTTTATTTAGGTACCCCCTCATATACAGAATTTGGGTTCATGTTAGGTAATTTGGGGAAGGGTTTAAGGAAGTAGTCTTTTCTCTGGATATGAGTGCTATCAGGAAGTGGGTTAAATTTATGATTGGGTATCTTAAAAAATTTTACCTAAAAGGGGAGAATGACCTGAGGTTAAAGCTGTAATTGATATAGAAGTAACAGTCATGAGTATTAGCTAAGGTATAGGGATGTTTAGTCATTTTTGTGACTTGGACAGTGTTCATATTTTGTCTATGTTCAAACATGATAACACAGGAGCCTTTTTGACTTAATACATTATAGTCACAGAGTGGTCTTGTTTGATTTTTGTGATTCGTAATATTGTTTATGTTCAATAGGAGAACACCAAGATCTTGTTGTGAATGCCAGGATAGCTCCAGAATGTCAGGCCTGCTTTCTCCTTTTTTAGTTAGGAACGTTTCATTATCTGCTCCTACCCCATTTTCTCTATGTTTTCTTGTTGAGCTACTGCTGTAAAAATCAGGCATTTTCTAATACTGTTATAAGAGGGAAGGGAAACTAACATTTATTGAGCTCATATATTAGGCACTGCTGTATATATGCTGATGCATAATATCATTAAAATAAATAAATAACCCTGAGGCAGATAGCATCTTCATTTTACACAGAAAGAAACAGGGGCTTAGGGAGCACAGGTAACTTGCTCAAAGTCACACAGCTGTTAAGGGCTGATTTTAAGAATCTAGATCTGTCTCTAGAGCCTTATGTACCATGTTGCCTTGCTGGAGATTTAGGGATACAACCTATTCTTTATGTCTTTACTATTTATTTAAGAAAATATTATATTCAGGATTGAAACATGGAGAAGTAATAATTCCTTGAATTCATAGTTCTATCAAATATTTTTAGATTAGAGTATATATGTCAGATGGCAGAACCTATAGGAAGTACATGATATAGTTCTGTTACACCAGACATTGTAAATACCCGTGGGACAGGGAGAATAAAGCAGGAAAGAACTAAAGTGTTGGAAACTGCATGTATGAATTCTCTGCCCTAGGAGAAATTTAGAAACTAGCTATTTAGAGATAAGAGGTTCCTAGAGGCAGCTTCTGTGTTTAAAGATCAATTCCATTTTAGTTTTAATAGCTTCTATCACTTAGCCTAGACATGCAGGCTCAGCCCTATCCCAGTCTCTAGGAGCCATTTGGCAGTCAGGGAAGGGGAAATGTAAAGAACCCTGGACTAAAAATCCAGTCACTCAGTGTCAAATTAGCCTTACCAACCCTTTCTGACCTAATCATTTAGTCAAACAAATGAGCTCTTACCTTGTTTCTTATTAATACATTTTTATTTTACAATACAGTTACAGCAACTCGAAAATTGATGAATGTTCTGCTAAAACCCTCCCCTAAGGTTGTCACTAGAAGAAAGAAGAGAAAAAGTCCTCAGAACAAAGATGCACAATGGGCTCACCCAAGAGCATGCCCATGACTCCTCCCAGGTATGAACTTTTTATTTCCTAAATTCTTTTTTTTAAATTTATTTTAGTTTTAAAAATAATTTATTTATTTATTTGTTAGTTCTGTTTATTTATTTATTTATTTTTAGAGAGAGGGGAAAGGAGAAAGAGAGGGAGAGAAACATCACTGTGTGGTTACCTCTCACTCGCGCCCCCAACAGGGGACCTGATGTGCAACCTAGTCATGTGCCCTGACTGGGATTATTTCCTAAATTCTAAGGGTACCAACGAGACTTGCAGCCAGGGGAGCAGCAGGCAGTGGCAGCATGACCTGGGCTTACCCACCGGCCCTCTATCCAGGTGAGCTTAGGGCAGCCCCACCTTGCCTCACTCTTTTCCTATGACTTCTCTAGGGAACAAAAGCAACCCCACCTACACTCTCTCTTGTTATTTCTTCTACCCTAAATCCTTCCTTTGTCTCACTGTCACCAGGCTAATTAAATATATTCTCAAAATCACCTGGACTTGTGTTGTGAATTCTCCTACATGAAGTTGAGAACCCACACACTACAGGCCAGTCTGAGGCAGACCTGCTCTGGGCCTGGTGCCTGGTAAGAATGGCTCAAAAATTCTTTGAACCCTGTGGATGGTAATGCAAATGACATCAAAATGAGAACCTTAAGATCACAATCTAAAGCCCCTTAAGTACAAAACTCCATTCATTGTCCTGTAATCTCTGATGTGATGCTGTGAAAGTTCAGCAAAATAGAGGTATAATTCTTAGCCTACTTTCTTTAAAGACCACTTTTAGGGTTTTTTCATGTCACATAAAGTCATACTGAAGGATTTCATAGCTCAGTTGCCCTTCCCACCTACCATCACACCATGAAGTTTCACTTAAGCATGTTACTCAGCTAGGTTTGTTACAGAAACAGGGGAGTCCAAAAATCCCCAGAGTTTGCTGCTGGGGGATGGGGAGAAGTAAGCAGCTTTTCAAATGCTTCCACATGCCTGAGGCTGGTGGCTACTGTCTTTCTTATGCAAATGGATTTAATGCATCCAAAGCCTCAGGCAGATGGGAGGAGTCTTGAACCAGGGGACAGTATGGAAAGCACACAGAGCCTACGTAAGGGTCTGTGAATGGTCAGAACTGTTTGCAGCGCCCGCTGCGTCGGATGACGCAGTCAGGGATATATAAGCAGCTGCAGACATTTTAGCTGGGACTCTCTCTCTGGCAGGCTCGGGCTCTCACTCAGAGACTCTCTCAGATGCTCGCTCTCAGACTCTCTCTGGCTCTTGCTCGTGCTCTCACTCTGAGACACTCTCGCTCTCTGACTCGGACTCTCTCTCAAGCTCTCGTTCGGGCTCTGACTCTCTCTGGCTCTCACTCGTGCTCACTCTGAGACACTCTCACTCTCTGACTCGGACTCTCTCTCAAGCTCTCGCTCGGGCTCTGACTCTCTCTGGCTCTCGCTCGTGCTCTCACTCTGGGACTCTCGCTCTCTGACTCGGGCTCTCACTCTGGCTCTGGCGCTCTCTCTCTGGCGCGCTCGCGCGCTCGCTCTCGCTCTCTCGCTCTCTCGTGTGCTCCCTCCACATGGCTTGGTGAAGGGGCCTTCTCCATGTGGCTTGGAGAAGGGGTCTCCAGCCTGCGTTAAGAGGCTCTCGCCATGCGGTTTTGAGAAGGAAAGATCTGCGCAGTTTGCAAGGAGGCTGAGAATCCAGGTGGTTCTGCATTGAGAGCTGGAGGGCACCACAGCACAGAAAGGACCTCCCCAATCAGGATTGAATGATTGGCAGCTGCTGGTAAAGCTGAACTGTGTTTGGAAAGTAGGGAAACAGTTTCTCTGACTTTCCGAAAACTAGCCTGGTTTGGAAGGGGGGGGAGGCAAGGATATGTGTTTGTGGGTATTTTAAAGAGCATAAGACTTAACAACAGAAATCCGCAAATAACTAAATCTATATAACTGTTAAATAAACAATTCTTTTTCTTTTCACCAAACTCTGGTATTGAGAGTTATAATTTTGGCGGCGGGCAATCGGGCCCCTAACTAAAGAGCCCGTGGGTTTGTTTTCAACTGGAGCAGCCCAGGGGTTCTGTAACAGGTTCTATGCCAATGATTTTTTTTTAACACAGTTTATCATTGGTCCCGACTAGGCAGATGTTTCCTAATTCACTCAGAATTAATTGTGCACTTTAATTATTTTCACTGAATCAGTTCCCATGTCTGTAGCTTTTATAACCATAAGTAGTAGCTGCATACTGATTAAAATTTCCCATGAGTCGTATATGAGGTATGACTGAGAGAGGATAGTAAGAAGCTAGAAAAATTCATTGGCAAGTGGAGCAGGGAAACTGAGATAGCTGACCACAATGGCCAAGAAATTTACAGCCAAACACACAAGGTCACCTCCCTAGAAATAACATCTGGGCTTCAGTTATGTTTCAGCTCCAGGCCCAGAAGAGAAGCAAAACCAGGTGAGTGACACCACAATCAACTGCAATGATTAAAGACCACCTGCCCTGCTACTGACCAATTCATGGAGCCCATGACCCTGAAAGAGCACACCCGGAGAACTGATGAATATTCTACAGAAACCCTCCGATGAGACTTTCCCTGATTCCTGCCTGCAAGAGATAGAAAAAAGCCTCAAGACAAAGGACCCAGTGTATGTGTGTTCTCCCTCTGGGAAGTAGCCAGTGCCATTCCCTTACCTTTCTTCTCCCCTCACCACTCCTTTCTTCACAGGCATGTGTCCCCTAAACTTTAAGGCAATGGGCAGCTGGCAGCTCAACATAGGTTAATCCCCTGGACCTGTCCCTTGGGCCCCTTTTCTCTGACTTCCCAGTGAGCTAAGGCAGCCCAGTCTAGTAGGCTGTTTTGTTGCTTCTTCAATGCTAAGCTCTTTTTGTCACCCTCAGTAGGCCTGTTCCCTCCCTTGAGAACGTACTAATAAAACTCTTACCCACCTTTGTCTCACTGATCTTTAATTCTTTACTGAATCAGTGAGAAGAACTGAACTTCCAGTAACATGATTACAAATTTTCTTTATAATTTTCCTTCTGTGGCTCATAAAACTGGCTTAGAAGCAATATCAAAAAGTAGTAAAAGGGCCCTGGCTGGTGTAGCTCAGTGGATTGAATGCTGGACTGCAAACCAAAAGGTCACTCGTTTGATTCCCAGTCAGGGCACATGCCTGGGTTCCGGGCCGGGTCACTAATTGGGGATGTGTGAGAGGCAACCTACTGACGTATCTATCACACATTAATGTTTCTCTCCCTCTCTTTCTCCCTCCCTTCTCTAAAAAGTAAATACATAAAATATTTAAAAAGAAAGGAGTAAAAGGTTTGCAGTGACAATAGTGTCCATGGAATAAATGTTCTTTTTTTCCTTAGGAGAATATTCAGATGTATACATTCTTATCTGTTAAAATGATATTTTTGTCAATGAAGAAATGTCCAAATCTATAGAGAATTTTTAGAAGAGTGTATTTGAGCCAAACTGATGATCCACCAGGGAGCAAGATCTTAAATGCTCCAGAGACTAACAGCTTTTCAGTTTCTTTTATGCATTTGAAATTAAGGAGGGTACCTAAAGATTACAGAAAGGTGGGAGGAAGCAATGTAGGAATTGGATTATAGGATTACTTGCTTTTTTTTTTTTTTTTTTTAGCATGGTTATATCTTGGAAGGAGGGGTCTGAATGGGTGGTTCATACACTATTACAAGGAGAGGTCTAAAAAGAGGTATTTCAAAGGTATGTTAACCTAGATGCACAGAAACAATGGACAGGGCTTGCTTAATGCAAAGATAAATGTTTTATTAAAGAAGTCATATTGTCTGAGGCATGACTACCCATGATGACCTGCACAGTTAGGAATTTATGATCAGATTACCCTGTGAGATTACTTTCGTAGAACCTCTTTTTCATTCACATCTTGTTCCAGTTACAATTAATATCCTCCATTTCAACACTGCTGTTAGAATCCTCATTTTCTATGAGAATTTTCAGCACATTTTAAACATTTTTTATAAATAATAAGATATAAAATTTTTTACTTTAAGCTTTAAAAAAACAGTTTTTAATAAAGCAGTCATGTGTTGCAATGGGTAAAATATTCTTTACCAATAGATAGTGAGAGAAGTGTCAATACAGAGAGATCTGATAAGATCACTGAGGAGAAGTAGGGAAGGACTACAGGAGGAGTTTGCTGAGGCAATGGAAAGCAGTCTAGGATGGGATTGGCTGAGAAGCTGAATGCCTCCCGAACACATGGAATCATGGGCAAGAAGATCTGAAATAAAAGAAGAGCTCTTGGATGGATGGGTGCAGGCTCTTTCTGGCTCTTGGGCTCCCTTCTTTCTCAAGGATGCCTGGGTGATAGTGCTGCAGCTGCCTGCATATCCCAATGGATGGTATTTTGGATGATAAGAAATTCCAGACACAGCCTAGGGTCAGGCTGGCCTGGTAGAGGGTGGCAGGTTTATTCTTTGGGTTTTTTAGAGGGAACAGGTTCTGACTCAGAAGCCTGCCATTCTTCCAAAATTGTGTAGCTTTTGTGTATTATGTTGCTTTTTTTTGTAGACTAACCCCATGGAAATAATATAAAAACTAATTGGGGGGGGGAGCAAAATGCTAGGAAAACTCAGATGTTGGAGTTTAGCCTTAATTGATAGGCTTAAGTGACTAATACATCTGGAAAGCTGTTATTCCAAAATTGTGAAGCTTTTGAATAAAGACTCCTTTACTTTATCATCAAACCTTTGCCTCTGGAATTTTGCCTAGAGGGTGGCAGCGGGCAGCAGGATCCCAATTGCTGTTCAGTAACAATGTCAATTGCTTGTTTTGAAATATTGCTAGAATGAGAGAACTCAAGACTAGAAGTATGTTAGAAAACCTGGGTTCTAGGTCTCAGTCTGCAACTAAATAGCTCTATAATTTTAGGAAAGTCACAACATCATATAGGGGCCACAGTTTTCACAAGTTCTCACAACATTATGTCTCTTTATTACCAGACTAAAGGAGTCAGTTTGCCTGTGTGTGTCAAAGCCCAATAAAACACAAATAGCTTGCAGCAAAGAAATAAAGGTTTATTACTTGAGGGAGTGGTGCATGCCTGGAGTCACAGGTGAGCTAATGCTCAAAGACCTGGCTCCTTGATGACTTCCAAGTGATGGGTTATTCAGGGGAAAATTATTAATCATGGTGACTAAAGGAATTAGGATTGTGGTCAGGATCATGGTCTCTACTGATCGGCCTTCACTAGGAGAGGGGTAGGTCATCAGTGCCTCTGGCCCTGGTGTCAGCCATGGCGTTGCTGCCTCTGGTGGCATCACTTTTCTGGGTCTGGAAGCTGAAACAAAACTGAAGTCTAGATGTTATCTCTAGTTTGACCAAAACTCTGTCTCTCTGGTCTGCAGACATGAGGCCTTGTTCCTGATTATCTGATGCTAATCAGAACCTCATTGTAGTGAGGGCTTGATGGTTAAAGGAGCAGACTTGCAAGGGAGAAGGAAGCGGGTGAACCAGGGTGCTGGATGAGGCCAGTTTAAATGAAAGGAAAGAAAGGAGAAATGTGTGTATTAAAGAAATAAAGTTTCGGCATGGTTATATCTCCTATCTACCTCATTAGGATTCTGTAAAGACAAAGTAAAAGTGTTCTAAGTTTAGATGGTTACCTAGACCATCTCTTATCCCAACTCTCCTTCTGGTATTTTATGCTAATTGTCTTGCAAATTTGTCTTTATTCCATTCTCATTGTCCTAAGTCAAATCCTATTCATCTCAGTCTTCTAGACTATTGCAATAGACTGGTCAGTCGGGTCCTATCATTTCCCTCCTCAAAACTATCTTGTACCTTACAAGAGTTACATACTGAAAACATAATCTATGTCATTCCAAGGCTTTAAACCTGAAATAGTCCCCATTGCAAGTGATAAAATTTACTTTTTAAGTCTGGTATACAAGTTTTATCAGATACAGTTTTATCCTACCTTACCAACAACAAGCCCACCACACACCTAATTGCCTTGAAATCACTTGCATCATTTAAAATATCATTAATCCTACTATGAAAGGTGCTTATAATATATTGAGGTGGAGGTGCCTCAGACACCCTAGACTTGGTTGGAAGCTGCTCTGTCCAGCAGAGTCTTTGTGACCACGGCGGAACAAACTCTTACCTAGGACACTTTATTATGTCTGATGGGGGAAGGAAGGTGACTGCCTCTCTAGTGGAGAACAGCAGCTAGACCTTCGTCCCTCATGCTTTTTATTGAGAAGGATACCATGAAAGATACAAGATCAACATTCATAAATCATCAATAGCTTTCAAGTACCTAGGTTACAATTAACAATAACTGATTACAAGTTCTAGTACAGTGGGTACAACAAATAGTCTGTGCCAGGGTCTATTAAACATTTTGACCCCACACTGGCACTAGGTACAAGGTTTCAAATACTCCCTAATAGAGATTGTTTATACTTAATTATAAGATAAAGGAAAGCAGAGCAAGTTCTAAAGCATATTAATATTCTTTGAATCCAATCTCCACGGAAACCCTCTGGATGGTTTTTGGGTATGTCTCCTAGGCAGCCATTGTTGAGACTTAAAAGACTAGCATGGCTGGGGTGCCTGCGGCAGGTCATGCTCAGGTCGGGTCTACAATTTCCTAAACCACAAGGAGCGGTTCCCCACAGTATATCATGCAAGATCCTTGAACCCACCTGATTTCAGCTCAACCCGGTTCAATGTATCATTGACAATATCCGGAACCAAGCATGAGCCATGGCATTTCTCTGCTCTTGTTCTCTTGTAAGGTACAGGAGATTGCTAAAGCAACCTAAAAATGTGAGAAGTTAATGACTCAGGGATGGAGAACTTTCACCAAATTAGGATAAAAGGCAGTGGATAAATGCTCAATCTTTTCTATTCTGTGGAGAGACTATATGAAGCCTGTTGTATATAGTTGCTCAGAGAGGTCTTAGCAGAACTGAGCTTTAGTTGCTCACAGCACTTGCACCCTGTTTCTTTGGAGGTGATTCTTGGGACCACTTCCCAAAGAAACTACCCACATCCAGTCCTTGTTTCAAAGTCTGCTTTCTAGGAAACCCAAATTAACACCTTTTCAAATTTTTCTACTTGATATTTTTTGATCATTAAGAGAAGTGTGTTATAGTCTCCTACTATAATAGTGATTTAAAAAATTTCTCCTTATATTTGTATTAGATTTTATTTATATATATTTAAAGCTCTCTTGTTAGATGCCTAAAGGTTCATTACTATTTTATCTTCTTGGTGGATAAGACCACCATGATATATTGCTTTGTTCCATTAAATTTATTTACCTTGAATTATATTTTATATGACATTAACATTGATAAGCAAGCTTTATTTTCTTTACATTTGCCAAGTATAACTTTTTCCATTTCTTTATTTTCAATAATATTGAAAAATCATGTGTATAGGTGAACTAAAATTTCAAATTTGGTGATGAAAGTGAAAATTATGCCAACACATTTTCTTAGCAAGGCTGTAGGGTATACTGCTGGTGGAAATGCAAAATACTAAAATCCTTTTAGATGGATATTTGGAAATACCTAAAAAACTACATATGAATTTGTCTTTAAAAAAACTACCCCATTTCTAAGAATTCACCCTGAAAATAGAACTATATCAATATAAAATATATACGGACAAAGTTATTCATTACAGCATTATAATTTCAAAACATTGAAAACAACCTAAATCCTTATGCAAGAGAGTACTTAAATAAGTATAGTCCATCACACAATGGAATACTATGCAGATAGAAAAAAGGATGAGGAAGACTTATGAAGTGACATTGAATGATTTCCAGAATATATTGTTAAGTGAAGAAAAACCAGTGCATAATAAAATACCACTTTTTGTATAAGAAAGGAAGATAAATAAAAAATACAGCTGTATCAGCACATTTGTGCAAAAACAAACAAAAAAAAGGTAAACTAGAAATAAATAAGATTGAATACCTACAGAATTGGTTGGGAACAAGGTAGAAAAGAGGGAATATGGAAGAAGAATAAAAGAAATATGCAAGACTGATACTTTAGTTCTCTGAATATAAGCTTTTGTCTAGTTCTGAGTTTTAGAACCATGTTAATGTTTATATACTTAAAAAATAAAATCAACAAGAGTGGGCAAGGCAAAACAAATGGAACACAAAGTCTGTCCAGAAAAAGTTGAATTGTTAATATAATGAGAATGGTTTGCATGACATTGATGTAATCTGGCAGCCAAGAAGAGTGGACTGGCTTGTGCATGTGTGAACAATGATGACATCACTGTACTAGTCAGTGGGTGCAATAGTCGCCATTGAGTGAGCATGTGTACTGTGTGGCCATCTCATTAAAAATGACTGAGCAAATAGAGCAATTAATCTGCATCAAATCTTGCATTAAGCTCAAACATTTCTCAGAGGAAACTATTTGGATGATTCAGAAAGCTGTATCTATGAGCAACTGGTGATTGGCAGCTTCATCATGACAACACACCTGCTCATGCATCACATCTCATGCAAAGTTTTTTGTGAAACATCAAATCACCCAGGTGAGTCAGTCCCTCCTACAGCCCAGAACTGGTGCCCTGCAACTTCTGGCTTTTCCCAAAACTAAAATCACCTTTGAAAGGGAAGAGATTTCAAACCATCAATGAGATTCAGGAAAATACAATGGGACAGCTGATGGCAATTGGGAGAACTATGTGAGGTCACAAGGTGCCCTCTTTGAAGAGGACTAAGACATCATTGTCCTATGTAGAATGTTTCTTGTATCTTGTATCTTCTTCAATAAATGTCTTCATTTTTCATATTACTTGGTTAGATACTTTCTGGACAGACCTATTCTGGTATGAATGAGCACACCCAGTGCCCACATTTTGGTTTCTAATTGCCATTTTCTGATAAAGGAACAATGGGTTTTGGAGAAATGACTGATTTTAGTGCTAAGGAAGAGAAAGTACAAGATGATTCTGGAACATCTTTTGGTGCCAGAAAGTAAAGAAGGTCTTGAAAAATCATGGAGAAGATAAGTTGCAGACAGAAGGTTCTTACATATTAATTGTAGACAGTACAATTATCAAAATCAGGAAATTAACATGAATACAACATTATCTCATATGTACACTTTATTCAAATTTCACCTTTTGTCTCAATAGCTGCAACTTTGTAAGACTGTAAAAGAACATCTTGTCTGCAACCTGCTCTGAAACATTTCAGGGGAATGTTAGAGACAGAAAATGAAAGTTTTTAAATGTTAACTTTTCGGAAATTTGGATGAATGCTAAACCAGAATTATTTAACTATTTTTGGAAGTTTTTGTAATATTTAAATTATTTGATAATTAAAATTTTTACATTTAAAAAATTTTTAAATCCTCTCTTAATATAGTAATTTATCCTATTAATATTTATTGTAAATTTGTACTTAGTACTGCTATCGTATTTTATGTTTTCTGTTTGTAATTTTTCTTGTTTTTTTTTTTCCTTCTAGTTGGATCAATGATTTAATTTGTTGTTTTACTTTTCTTCTTATAGTTTCTAAGGTGAGTATGCTCTTTCTTTGCATCTGGTTGGTATCCTTAACACATATTTATGTATTTTTTAAAAATCTAGATTTCATCAGAACTCATATTTTCTCTTATATTATACAATAACCTGAGCAACTTTACAACTTTTCTGTTGTCTCCAATTTTTTATATCCAGGAATTTTAGTTCCAAATAATTATAAAAATATTTTGATATTATACATCTACAATTATTTAGACTTAACTACAAATTTTATTGTTTTTTTTCTTATTGTGTTTATTTTATCTCATATCTTTTTTTTATGGAAGCTTTTGGAATGTCTTCATTCTTTTTTTCAACCTTGGTATTTAGTAATTTCACCACAATGCACTTATATATGTCTTTTTTTATTTACCTTATTTAGCATTTAATGGTCGCTTTTCCTATGAAGAGTAGTTTTTTTTATCATTTCTGGGAAATCGTCACTTATTATTGATTTATTAACGTCCTCCTTTCTCTTTTTTATGTCCTTTCCTCTTGGAATTCTGCCACATGAATGTCGAACTTTTAGATCTCATATCCATGTATATTATTGCTTTCTCAAAATATCTTTTTTTTTTTCTTCTGCACTGTGAGAATCTTTTGGCCTGATTTTATAACACACAATATTTCTTTTCTGCTGTCTCGTGATACTATTATACATATCCATTGCATGCTTTATTTTATTTTATTTTATTTATGTAGTTTCCAGGTCCTGCAATTGGTTTTGTTTTACATCAGCATTTTCCTTGTTTACGGTTTTGATAACTTCTCTTATCCTTCTGAGAACATTACTTAAACTCACTTAAATTTTTTTCATTTGCTGCATTTACTCTCTGTTGATATTAGTTTTTCTGTTTATTGATTTTTGGTAAGTTTCTTACATTATGTCTGTTTTTCAGATATTAATTGGTGCTTCTTGCTTGTGCACTTATCTTTGAGATTGTTTAATTAGCTGGTCTATAAATGTTGTTTTTGTGAAGTAAAGCCCGTCTATGATAATTGTGGGGGAGAAATATAACTTGCTACTACAAGGGGTGTGCCAGTATTTTATCCTTTAGGTGTGGCAATTAACTACTACTTCCACTTATTCTGAGCAAAATGTAGCAGTAAAATTTGTGTCCAGTCTAAAGCATTGTGTAAAAACTGGCCCCCAGAGACACAGTTATCCAAGCTTCTCAGAATACAGCTCACCATTAATTATGCTGAAATTCCCAAAGGCTTCTTCTTGCTCTTTATATAACAAAGATGCTGGGCTTGAAAATCTCTAAATCACTTTTATTTTTACAGTGGTCTTAACATATGTTTTGGACTGTGGTTTATTCTAAGATTTTTTCTAGCTATAATTGGAATAATTCATAAGCTACAAATCCATGTGCGCTAGAACATTCTTTTTTTTTTTTGTAGGTAAATTTTTTTAAGTGTAATTTATTATGTTGTTACAGTAGTCTCAATTTTTTCCCTTTGCTCCCCTCTGCCCAGTACCCCACTTCCCTCCAGCAATCCTACACCCCCTTAGTTCATGTCCATGGGCTGTGCATATATGTTCCTTGGCTTCACCCTTTCCTATATTATTCTTAACTTCCTGCTGTCTAGTTTGTACCAATCAATTGTGCTTCTTAATCCCTGCACCATTTTCCTATTTCTCCCTTTTCCCCCTACCAGTTGATAACTCTCCTAATGATCCCCACACCTATGATTTTTTTCCTATTCTGGTTTGCTTAGTTGGATTTTGTTTTTATTTTTTAGATTCAGTTATTGATAGTTGTGAGTTTGTTGTCATTTTAATGTTCATAATTTTGATCTTCTTTTTCTTAAGTAAGTCCCTTTGACATTTCATATAATAATGGCTTGGTGATGATAGGCTCCTACAGCTTTACCTTGTCTGGGAAGCACTTCATTTGCCCTTCCATTCTAAATGATAGCTTTGTTGAATAGAGTAATCTTCGTTGTAAGTCCTTGCTTTTCACCACCTTGAATACTTCTTGCCTGTCCCTTCTTGCCTGAAAAGTTTCTTTTGAGAAATCAGCTGATAGTCTTATAGGCACCCCTTCGTAGGTAACTCTCTGCTTTTTTCTTGCTGCTTTTAAGATTCTCTCTTTATTTTTAACCTTTGGTGTTTTAATTATGATGTATCTTGGCGTGGTCCTTTTTGGGTCTATATTGTTTGGGACTCTCTGTGCTTCCTGAACTTGTATGTCTATTTCCTTCACCAAATATGGGGAGTTTTCCTCATTATTTTCTCACACAAGTTTTCAATTTCTTGCTCTTCCTCTTCTCCTTTTGGCACTCCTATGGTTCAGATGTTGGCATGTTTACAGTTGTCCCAGAGGTTCCTAAGCCTCTCCTCATTTTTTTCAATTCTCGTTTTCTTATTCTGTAATGGTTGACTGTTTTTTTCTTCCTTATATTCCAAATCATTGATTTGAACCCTGGTTTCCTTCCCTTCACCATTGGTTTTGTGTGGATTTTCGTTCGTTCCATTTAGCATAGCCTTCACTTCTTCCCTTATGCGTTTGCCATACTTAAGCATATCTGTCAAGCCTGTGAACATCTTTATCACCAGTGTTTTGAACTCTGCATCTGTTAAGTTGGCTATCTCCTTGTTTGTTGTGTTGGCTATCTTCTCGTCGCTTAGTTCTTCCACTGAAACCTTGATCCATTCCTCCTTTTGGGCCATACTTCTCTGTCTCCTCATCTTGACAGGCTCCTGTGTTTGTTTGCCTCTGTGTCTTAGGTAGAGCTGTCACTCCTGTTACATTGTAAAGAGTGGAGCCTTAGATTTTCTAGTCAGTACAGGGCGACCTGTTTCACCATGGTGTGGCGCTGTATGTGAGGGAGGCGTCTGAGATGGAACAATGTCGCTTGCTCCACACTAGCCCCTTTTCCAGGCACTTCTCCCACTTCCGTATGGGACTGGTGCCTCCCTAGCTGTTTCCCTGGTTGTCGTTCCCAGAGTGGGTGGGTCTGCAGATGTTCTAAGACCATGGGGGCCCTTTAAACAAGTGGACTCTTCTGAGAGACTGGCTGTTTCTTCCTCTACCCCAACACTCAATGGTTTGCACAGTCAGAAGCAATGAGGTTTTATTTTCCCTGGCAACAGGACCGTGAGCTGCGTGGTCTGGTCTGGTGCTGGGAGTGCTCCCCAGATATCCCTCCTGACTTTTAAAAATGTGTGACTGCACTTTCCGGCAAATGCCACTGCCATCTCTGCTGCCACCACCACACCGCGTCCTCTCTGCCCTGGCTCCATCCCTCCTACCTGTCTGAATGAGTATTTCTTCTTTATATCTTTGTTGGACTTCTATGCAGCTCGATTTTCTGGAAATTCTGGTTGCCTCTAGTTTTGAGGTAGTTGTATTCTTTCTTAGTTGTGGAGGGAGACACAGCATTTCTGTCTCTAGAACATTCTTTATGTCTTATATATCAACTACCTAGTTCTCTGAATTTTATAATTACAGTTGCATTGTTAGTTACGTTACTCTTTAGCTGTGACAGTTATGCTTTGTGCACTTGTTATTTAACTAATTCTTAGCTTTGTGAAATTATTAAGAGCATGAATTTTGGAGCCAAATAACTTGAGTTCTAATTTTAGCTCTACCATTTAGAAATGGTGTGACCTTGGGCAAATTATTTAACCTCTAGTTCTCAGTTTCTTCTTCTGAAAAGTGGAGATGATAATGGAAATAACTCATAGGGTTGTTGTGAAGATCAAAGACATTTTAACATGTGAAGCACTTAAAATAGTACCTAGTACACATGTCTCAGAATATGTTATCTAATGTCCCTACTATTTGACCTTTGATGTATATCAACCTTCCTTCTAGAGCTCTTATGTATAATACACCAGTCACTAACTATATGTGGCTTTTTAAATTAATATTAAATAAAATTTAAAATACAGTTCTTCAGTCACATTAGCCAAATTTCAAGTGTTCAATAGCCACATATGACTATAACAGTAGAAAATTGTAAAGGGAATTGTAACCCACCCACGATTCTTTTGACATTGTTTCTGCAAGTGCTGACTCTGACTAATATGTAGCTTGTAGATGAACAGCACGTTTATATAAAAATCCTAGAAACTAGTTTCAAAAAATACAGACCACAACCTTCAGACATACCAGCTCTGGCAGATTTGCTGACTTTTAGTCGTGGAGCTAGGATAACAAGAAGCGGGTATGATGTGAAGCCAGGATGATGTGAGCCAGGATCACTAAACCAGGATGATGCACACTAGACCATTACTTGCCTTATTGTAATGGACTGTGCTCATCTGCAGATAACTTTTCAACCCCCTCCTTTCATCTCTTTGTTCTGTTCCCCTCTCCTTCCTTATAAAAAACCTCTGCCTCTACTGAAAGGTGGAGATGGACTTTGAGACCTGAGTCCCCCATCTTCCAGATAGCCAGCATATGCAAATAAACCACCTCCCTTTATGTCAGCACCTGCCTCTGGAGTATTGGCTTTTGCAGCAGCATGCAGCTGGATCTGTGTTTGGTTACATGACTAGTGGCTACCATGTAAGACAGAGTAGATATAGAATATTTTGATCGTTGCTGAAAGCTTTATTTGACGATGTTGACCTAGAAAAATGGTTTTCAACATTGAGTGCACATTGAAATCAACTGCAGGTTTTTAAAAATTCTGGAACTCTGGCTGACAATAGACCAGTTAATTCAGAATCCTAGCTTGGGACCCATGCACCTGTAATTTTTAAGGCTTCCCAATTGATTCTAATATGTGGTCAAACTTGAGAACAACTGCTCTAGACCAAGAAATGACAAACTTTCTCTGTAAATGACCAAATAATAAGTATTTTAGGCCTTTGGGCCATATTTGTTTTTGTTGTTGTTGTTGTTATACATTCTCCTCTATTTATGGTACAACCATTCAAATTAGCTTTGTTTCTTTAATAATTTATTTGTTTGTTTATTTGCTTTGTTTTTATTTTATTTTTAGAGAGAGGGGAAAGGACAAAGAGAGGGAGAGAAACATCACTGTGTGGTTGCCTCTCACTCGTGCCCCCAACTGGGGACCTGATGTGCAACCTAGTCATGTGCCCTGACTGGGAATTGAACCAGCGACACTTGGCTCGCAGGCTGACGCTCAATCCACTGAGCCACAGAAGCCAGGGCTTATGGTACAACCATTTAAAATGAAAAACTATTCTTAGTTCACGGGCCACCGCATCTTCTGTATACTGTCAGCTCCCTGAAAGCTATAACCAAATCCAATTTTTAATACTACATTTCTGGAATCTAACACAATATCTGTCAGAGGATAAATGCTCATTAACTATCTGTTGATTTACTGGATGAACACTATTAGGAAATCTTCCCTGACTCCCCTCACCACCGCAAGTAGAATTACTTCATCAGTGTTCTAATAGCACCCTGTATATTGGCTCTTATAATACTTATGCACAATATACTGTAGTATTTAATTTCTTTTAGGGATAGTGTTTTAATCATCCTTGCATCCTAGGGACCAAATAGAGCACCTGACATATATTAGCCCTGCAATATTTTGTTGGATTAAATACTAGATTGAGTTTTCAGGTAAAATAAAAGTTTTTTGAAAAGGGTAAAAATGCTAAATAAACACAAATAATGATAGTGAGGCAGCCAGCAACCATAGGTAGTTTTGAAGGTACCATAGTTTTAAGTACTTGTTTATATTTGACTTGTTAAAAAATTGTGCTGTTACCTTCTGTTAAGCAACGGTTTCTTAGATATGACATAAAAAACAAACAAACAAACAAACAAGTGGCAAAGGAAAAAATAGGTTAATTAGACTAAATCAACATTAAAAATGTTTGTATCATTGGGTTGGCCAAAAAGTTCATTTGGTTTTTTCTGTAAGGTGGCTCTAGTAGTGTTTTGTTGTCTTTAAATTCATTTGAAACAATTTTGTTCAATCGTATTGTGCCAGCTGTCATATCAGTGTATATTAAAAAAAAAAACATAAAAATTGGTGAATTTTTGCGTAGCTATTTTAATATTGAAGATGGAAGAAAATATGCAACATTTTTGTCATATTATAATTTATTACTTTAAGACAGGTAAAAATGCAACTGAAAAGAAACAAAAAAGATTGGTGCAGTGTATGGAGAAGGTACTGTGACTGCTCAAACTTGTCAAAAGTGGTTTGTAAAGTTTTGTGCTGGAGATTTCTTGCTGGACAATGCTCTATGGTTGGGTAGACAAGTTGAAGTTGATAGCAATAAAATCAAGACATTAATTGAGAACAATTAGTTATACCATGCAGGACATAGCCAACATACTCAAAATACAAAAAAATCAATAAAGCTATTGGTGAAAATGACAAACGTGTCTTTTATTTTATGGAAAAAAATAAATGAACTTTTTGGCCAACCCAATACAAATGATTCAATCAAGAATGTAAAAAGATAACGTGCTCCAATATTTTCACTGATATATTTCCTAGGGTAAGGGAAATAAAGGAAAAGTTATACAAATGGGACTACATCAAAATAAAGTTTCTGCTCAGCAAAAGAAAACATCAGCGAGATGAAAAGAGAACCAGCCATATGGGAAAACATATTTGCCAATGATACCTCAAACAAGTGTTTGATCTCCAAAATATATAAAGAACTTATATGACTCAACACCAAGAAGACAGACAATCCAATTAAAAAATGGGCAAATGATCTGAACAGACACTTCTCCAAGGAGGACATATAGAGGGCCCATAGGCATATGAAAGAATGCTCAACATCACTAGCCATCAGAGACATCCAAATTAAAATCACAATGAGATATCACCTTACAACCGTCAGAGTGGCTATCCTTAACAAATCAACAAACAGCAAGTGCTGGAGAGGATGTGGAGAAAAGAGAACCCTAGTGCACTGTTGGCCCAGACAGCTTTGTTGAGCCTGGTGTCAATGCGCACATCTGGAGTTCCCATCTCCTTCATAGCAAACTTCCGGATCTCTTTGAGTGCCCGAGGCGCACGCTTCTTGAAACCCACTCCATGGATGCGCTTGTGGATGTTGATGGTGTACTCTCTGGTCACTACCTCGTTGATGGCAGAACGGCCCTTCTTCTTCTCACCACCCTTCTTTGCAGGAGCCATTATGCCGGGCCCAAGTTGGAAAGAGAGAGTGCGAAGTATTGTGGGAGAGGGAAAGCAGGGTTGGCAAAAACAATTTAAAATCACATATATTATAAGGGACTTGCATCTAGAATATAAAACTAACTCTTAAAACAATAATAATAAAAAAACAATAAAAAATGGGCAATGGATTTAAATAAACATTTTTCCAAAGACATATAAATAACAAATATCCATAAGTAATGATGCTCATCATCATTAGTCATCAGGTAAATACAATTTAAAACCAAAATGAGAATATAAATTGTTGTTGGCACTGTGGAAAACGGAATGGAAGTTCCTCAAAATTTAAAAATAAAACTGCCTTATGACTTAGCAATTTCACTTCTTGGTGTATATCCAAAGGAAATGAAAATATTAACTTGGAAATATGTATGCACCCCCATGTGTGTTGCAACATTATTCACAATAGCCAGATATGGAAACATCTTAAAATGTTCATTGTTAGATGAATGCATAAAGAAAATGGAATATTACTCAGCCATAAAAAGGAAATCCTGCCATTTGTGACAACCTGGATGGACCTTGAAGACATTAGATTAAGTAAAATATGTCATATAGAGAAAGGCAAATATCATATAATTTCACTTATATGAGGAATCTAAAAACAAACAAACTGAGCTCATAGATACAGGGAAAAGATAGGTCATTGTGGGCGGGGGAGTGATATGGGTGAAGAAGATCAAAAGCTACAAACTTCCAGTTATAAAGTAAATGAGTCATAGAGATGTAATGTACAGCACAGTGACTATAGTTAATAATACTGTATTGCATATTTGAAAATTATTAGAGAATAGATCTTAAAGTTAGCACAAGTAATTTTTTTGTAACTATGGTAATGGATGTTAGCTAGACTTATAATGATGGTCATCTCACAATGTATATAAGTATTGAATCATTATGTTGTACACCTGAAACTAATATTATGTTATATGTTAATTATACCTCAATTAAAAAAGTGTTGAGGATGTGGAGAAATTACTAGTGGTGGGACTATAACATGGTGTAGCCACTGTGCAAAATAGTGTGGCAACTCGTCAAAAAGTTAAACATAGTTACCCAGCCATTCTACTCCTTAGTGTATACCCAAGGAACTAAAAACATACGTCCACACAAAAATGTGTACAAAAATGTTCATGGTAGCCTTATTCATAATAGCCCCAAATTGGAAACAGCCCAAATATCCTTAAAATAATGAATAGATAAACCAAAGGTGAAATACCCACCAATGGAGTATTATATAAGCATGAAAATAATGAATACCAATTCATTCTAGGTCATGGATGAAAGTTGAAAACATTATGCTAAGTGAAAAGTTAGACACAAAAGACCATATATATGATTCCATGTATATGAAATGTCCTGAATGGGAAAGTCCATAAAACAGAAAGTTGATTAATCATTGCTTAAGGCTGGAAATGGAATTTTGGAGAGAAATTAGGAGTGACTGCTAATAAGTACAAGGTATCTTTTAGGAGGGAATGAAAAGATTCTGGAGTTAGTGGTGATAATTGTACAGTCCTGTGACTATAGTAAAAAACACTTTAAAAGTTGAACTTTATAGTATGTGAATTATATCTTAAGAAAGTTGTCTAAAATATTATGCTCTCTATTTAAGCTTATACTCCCTCAACAACAATTCTCTTTTTTTAAACAGCATTTCATTTATTCTTTTTTAAAAATAGGCTTTATTGATTATACTGTTAGAGTTGTCCCAATTTCTTTTCCCTTTGCTCCCCTCCATCCAGTGACCCCCCTCCCTCCAGTTGTCCCTGCCCCCCTTAGTCCATGCCCATTGGTTGTGCATATAGTCCTTCTCAACATCTTCCTGTCTACTCCACTCCCTCCTACTATGCTTCTTAATTCCTGTACCATCTCCCTCCCTTTCCCCTCTTCCCCCTCCCTGCTGACCTCCCCCCATAATGTTCCCCATACCTATAATTCTTTTCCCCCTCTCATTGCCTACTTAGTTTGCCTTTGTTTCGATTCCCTAGCTTCTGTTGTTGGTTGTTGTGATACAGTTTTCATTTTAATATTCATAGTTTTGATCCTCCTTCACCTAAACATGTCCCTTTAACATTTCATATAACGATAGTTTGGATATGATGAACTCCTTCAGCTTTACTTTGTCCTGGAAGCACTTTCTCTGTCCTTCTATTCTGAATGACAGCTTCGCTGGATAGAGTATTCGTGGTTGTAGGTTTTTGATTTTCATTACTTTGAATATTTCTTGCCAGTCCCTTCCTGCCTGCAGAGTTTCTTTTGAGAAATCAACTGATAGTCTTATTGGGACCCCTTTGTACATAATTTTCGTCTCTCTTGCTGCTTTTAAGATTCTCTCTTTATCCTTAATTTTTGACATTTTGATTATAATGTGTCTTAGTGTGGTTCTCCCTGGGTCCAGTTTTTTTGGAACTCTCTGTGCATCCTGGACCCATAAGTATTTTTTTTCCCCCAAGTTAGGGAAGTTCTGCTTCATTTTTCACATAATTTTTCAATTTCTAGTTCTTCTTCACCTCTGGCAACCCTAGAATTCAGACATTGGCCTGCTTATAGCTGTCCCATAGGTTTCTGATCCTCTCCTCATTTTCCTCACTTTTCATTTCATCTTTCTGCACTGATTTACTGTTTGTTCCTTCCCTATGTTCCGATTTGTTGTTTTGATCCCTGGTTTTCTTTCCCTCATCACTAGTTTCATATGTGTTTTTGTTCATTTCAGCAGGACTAGCCTTCATTCCTTCCCTGTCTTGTTTAAGATCTGCTGTTAGGTCTGTAAGCATTTTTATAACCAAAGCTCTGAACTGTGCCTCAGAAAGATGTTCTATCTGCTGCTTCGTTAGATTAGATATTTGCTGTCTGGTCAGTTGCATCACTGGGATCTCTATCATGATCTGTACCACTCTGACAGTTTTGTGTTTACCTTTGCTTCCTAGGTGGGATTGTCACACCTCCTTGCTATAGGGGGCAGAGTCCTGTGCACTCGTCACAACTGGGCGACCCTTCTCACCATGCTGTGGCATTTTCTGTGGGGGTGGGAGTCCAGGATGGATTCCTGCCGTTCACTCTCTGATGAGACACCGGGAGCCTCCTCCTCCATCCCCACCCTCTCCAAGCCTCACAGTCTAAGGCAATGGGAGTCTGCCTTCCCCGACATTGGAATCGCAAGCTGACCAGTCTGGTCTGCAGCCAGCGGGAACTCCCCAGGCGCTTCTCATCTCCCCTTTATTATGGGTGTCTGTGCTTACTGCTGTCCCACCGCCATCGCTGCAGCTGCCGCCGCCAGCAGAGCTTGACCTCTCTGCCCCAATTTCACCCCTCCTACCCATCCGGACGAGCACCACTTCTTTAAAACTTCATAAGTTAGACATCTATTTATTTTCTGGAACTTCTGGTTATTTCTGCTTTTGTGGTAGTTGTATTTCTTCTTAGTTGTGGAGGGAGACAGAGCATGTCAGTCTAGTCCTCCATCTTGGCTGGAAGTCTCCTGTGTGTGTTTGCCTCTGTGCCTTAGGTAGAGCTGTCACTCCTGTTTTGTTGTAAGGGGTGAAGCCTTAGGGACTCGTCAGTACAGGGCGACCTGTTTCACCACGTTGTGGTGCTGTATGTGGAGGAGGGGTCTGAGATGGAATAATGATGCTTGCTCAGCACGTTCCCCTTTTCCAGGCACTTCTCCCTCTTCCATATGGGACTGGTGCCTCTCTAGCTGTTGCCCTGGCTGTTGTTCCCAGAGTGTGTGGGTCTGCGCATGGACATTCTAGGACCGTGGGTGCCCTTTAAACAAGCGGACTCTGCTGAGAGACCGGCAGTTTCTGCTTCTGCCCTCAACCCCAACTGGTTTGCATAGTCAAAAGCAATGAGGCTTGATTTTTCCTGGTGCTGGGATCGTGAGCTGTGTGGTCTGGTAAGGAGCTGGAAGCGCTCCCCAGGTGTCTCTCCTGATTTTTTAAAATGTGTAACTGTGCTTTCTGCTGGCCTGCTGCTGCTGCCACTTCTGCCACCACCACACTGTGTCCCCTCCGCCCCAGCTCTGCCCCTCCTACCTTTCTGGATGAGTATTTCTTCTTTATATTCTTGTTTGTTGGACTTCCATGCAGCTTGATTTTCTGGAACTTCTGCTTGCCTCTAGTTTTGAGGTACTTGTATTCCTTCTTAGTTGTGGAGGGAGATGCAACATGTCTGTCTATGCCTCCATCTTGGCCGGAAGTCTCCAACAATGCATTTTTTTATTGATGGTTTCAATAACCATGTATACTATCAAACTAACCAAGTAGCAATATAAAATTTTTCTTTTTATTAAATTAAATGCTGTGGCTAGTTCAGAGTTTTGCAAAACTGTTCCGATGTGAAAATAATTCTATTATTGATTAAAAGTTCTACTATTGGTTATAGTTAATCAGTTAAGCCAGAAAAATGGCCCACTTCATCATTCCTTCATTGTTCTTTTAGGTCGATTTTGTATGATGCTGCACTGTGATGGTTAATATCTTTATACCTCTCTCTCTACTAGGTTTTGAGCTCCTTTAGGAGATGGATAAAGTTTCATTATTTTTGTATCCATATGGCCTAGTTAAGTTCATGAATTATTGTAGCTATTAATTAAATATCTGTTGAATGTTTGAATAAGTAAATGATGAATTGTACTCTTTCTCAAACAATTAGTGAATAATTTATCAGTTCTCTTTTTTTTTTTTCAGGAATAGCAGTCAGTGATAGTTCCTGATTTATAAGAACTCTGCTAGTCATTCAGAAGTCATAGCAACATAAAGGTAGGCAATTTTTGCAGAAAATAATCAATTGAGATATAGATGAGGTTGATTAAATATGTTAAAATTATAAACAGAAAACATTAGTCCTTTACCTGAAAGTAGTTCTCTTCTTCTCCTTTTTCAAAACCATACCTCATCTAGTATAAAGTGTTAAGCTGTTAAAGTTACTCAGTGAACAATTTGGAAGGAGAGCACATACATACAATAAATACCGTATTCCACTGGGATTCTAATTTTAACCTATGATGATTTAGTTTGGGGCTAGACTACCCAGCTCTTTTTAATATGATCAGGGACAGGCCATGGTCTATGTCCTAATGATTTTTACAATATAGTCAGTTAAGGAGAATTTCTTCATTCAGTATTTGTTGAGTGCCTACTATGTGCTAGGCTCTGTTCTAACATCAGAGGACATAACAAGTAAACAGAAACAGCTAAAAAGTCTCTGCCTCACAGAGCTTTCATACGTGGCTGCGTCTCATGGTTCGCCTTCTCCACCTAATTCTCATTAAACTTTTTTTCTACATCTCTAGCCAGTCTGCTCCCAAACTGGGCTCTGAACATTAATCCCTTTAGTGATTAGGATCTGGTAATATTCCAGGGGAAGATACAGAGTTACTCTTTTGAGACAAGACCCCCTTTTCCCTTGATGTTATGAAAAGAATTAGATAAGTTGTCAAATAAATAAATTCTAAGGAATAAGCATTTTTTAAAGAAACCTTTTTTTCTGCAGTATTCCCTCCCTCTTAAGAAATATGTCCCATCTGTCATCCAACAGATGGTAAACTCTACAATCACTCTGGTTTGATGGACTGATAACTATCGTCGTCGTCGGCAGCCGTCCGTCTCGAGAGACGATGGTGTAGCTTCTTAAGAGTCTATCTGCACCGCTGAGAATGGCTGTGCAGTCCAACTCGGGAGTGACATGGTATCTGTCTCCTCCCGTGTTGAATCGACATCTTGTGATGACACTGGAGTGTCCTCTCCAGTGAAGCTGAAGCTACAGAGCCTGGGCAGGGTGATATGGAGGGTCTGCTGTTGCCCATGCAGCAGACCCCCCCTCTCTTCGCAGCTGAAGGGTCCAAGGGAAAGACGGAGTCAATAGAGCTTGGCTTCAGGTGCGCCGCAGGAGTTGCCGGTGTTGACTACAACGTCAAACCGCCTTAGGGACTCTGGCTCCGGATTTTCTGTCGGGGTTTACTCCCTTAGCCTTTCCCCTGAAGAGGTATGCCGCAAGGCAGTGGAGGTTTTTTGGAATCAGAGTTTTCCTTCTCTGATGTGCCCTGACTGGAAGATCGAACCAGCAACACTTAGCTTGCAGGCCGACGCTCAATCCACTGAGCCAAACCAGCCAGGGTAACTGATAACTATAACCCTGCAATTATTTTCATAAATGTAGCAGACATGCAGATTCCAACGCACTTTCTTCTGATTGTTTCTGTAGCTGCTTTCCTAACTCCAGGGAGTGGGTATAAATGAAGGTGAGAAAGGAATATTACCTCTATTATTCCTTCCAGTCCAAAATGTTATATTATAGATAAAATATTGGAATATGTGGAAAATGTAATAAAGGTACTGCAAGTTAGTTAGTATGTGAGGTAACACACACACACACACATGCACATACCTATCTTTTATGGTTAAAGTGGCACTATAATGCTGTTGTCACTAATTATACAGAACTGAGAATTTTTATTATTTCCAATAATAAAATAATTTTATATTGAATAGCCATATTTCCCCACTTATACTCTATAATTAACATTTTATTTTACTTCCTTTATCATATATTCCTCTATCGATCATTCCCCTATCCATCCATCAGTCTAGAAATGAGAATTTAAAGTACTTTTTACAGGCTTATTCAGGGGATCAGGCTTACAAATAGACCTCTGGATTGCTAGACCCTTGACTGTGCTCTGCCTTGAATTTAATCTCTTTCATTTGTCAAATTGAATTTAGTTTTCAAATACTGATAGCTCTGTAAAGTCTAATCTTTTCTACTAAGCTCTTGTCTAATTAAAGGGGATTTAACTTGGGTGGAAAGCTTCTGATGATTTATTTAAATGTTCTTGTAATCGCTCAGTATGTGTTCAGAAGCTCAGATAAAACATAAATTTCATTCATCTTTATAATATTATATGATTATAATAATAATTCTATTAAATGTTATTTCTAATCCCCAGACTCTTGATTTAATCCAGGAAGGCTCTATTACTGCTTGCATCTTTTTTTTGTGGACTGTACATATTAAATTAATTATAAGATTTAAAATGTGATTATCTCTACTCATATTTGACTGGATCTTTGTCCTTTTCACCCTTTCAATGTTCTTTTGTACAGTCAGTTTTTATTCACCTCAGTGATATTGAGAGTGAAAGACATAACAGGAAGGATCATAGATGGAAAACTTTATTTGTTAATCCTCATCTGAGGATATATTTATTGATTTTTACAGTGAGAGGGAGGGAGGGAGGGAGAGAGAGAGAGAGAGAGAGAGAGAGAGATGTGAGAGGGAAACATTGATCAGTTGCCTCTCATATGTGCCCCAACTGGGGATCGAACCAACAGTATGTGTCCTGCCTGGGGATTGAACCCGCAGCCTTTTGGTATACAGAATGACACTCAACCAACTGAACTACATGGCCAGGGAAGACAACTTTTTAAAAGATAATTAACTTTGCATTCTAAAACATACTTATGATTTTAAACACATTAAAATTAAAATTTTTTTTAACACTCAAAACTTCATTTTTTAATTTAAAATATCTTGATTTAGGAATCACCAGAGTGAAACAATAATTATTGAAATTTAAACTCTAACATAAAAGCAAATTGTGAAGTGTGTGGGACTTTTAATTTCATTAAATCTGAGCTGCCTTTGGTTTTAAGATATACCGTTATTTTATATATCATTAAGGAAAAAGAAGGTTCCTCATTAAACTATGGTAATGCTTTCCTTTTTTACATTTCCTGAACTGTGTACATTTTTTTCTTTTATTTGTTGAAGTATATTTTATTGATTATGTTGTTACAGTAGTTCCAATTTTTTCCTGTTTGCTCCCCTCTGCCCAGTAACCCCCTTCCCTCCAGCAATCCCACCCCCTTAATTCATGTCCAGGGGTCATGTATATAAGTTATTTGGTTTCACCCTTTCCTATATTATTCTTAACATCCCCCTGTCTATTTCGTACCAATGGATTATGCTTCCTAGTCCCTGCACCATTTCCCCATATCTCCCCCTCCGCCCTCTCAGCTGATAACCCTCCAAATGATCCCTGTACCATTGATTCTGTTCCTATTCTGGTTTGCTTAGTTGGGTTTTGTTTTTATTTTTTAGATTCAGTTGTTGATAGTTGTGAGTTTGTTGTCATTTTAATGTTCATAGTTTTGTTCTTTTTCTTAAGTAAGTCCCTTTGACATTTCCTATAATAATGGCTTGGTGACGATGAGCTCCTTCAGCTTCATCTTGTCTGGGAAGCACTTCATCTGCTCTTCCATTCCAAATGATAGCTTTGCTGGATAGAGTAATCCTGGTTGCAGGTTGCCTTTCATCACATTGAATACTGCTTGCCAGTCCCTTCCTGCCTACAAAGTGTCCTCTGAGAAATCAGCTGATAGTCCTAGAGGCACCCCCTGTAGGCAACTCTCCACCTCTCTCTTGCTGCCCCCAGGACTCTGTCTTTATCTTTCACCTTTGGCATCTCAATCATGATGCATCCTGGTGTGGTCCCTTCTGGGTCCAGCTCGCCCGAGACCCTCCGTGCTTCCCGGATCTGTATGTCAATCTCCTTCACAAAATTTGGGAAGTTTTCCTCATTTTTTTCAATTCTTGCTTCCTCATTCTGCACTGGTTGACTGTTTTTCTTCTTTATGTTTCAAATCATTGATTTGAACCCCAGTTTCCTTCCCTTAACCATTGGTTTTGCATGGATTTTCCTTTGTTTCACTTAGCATAGCCTTCACTTCTTCTCTTATGCGTTTGCTGTACTCAAGCTTATCTGTCAAGGCTGTGAGCATCTTTATCTCCAGTGTTTTGAATTCTGCATTTGTTAGGTTGTCTATCACCTTGTTGCTTAGTTCTCCCACTGGAACCTTGATCCGTTCCCCCTTTTGGGCCATACTTCTCTGTCTCCTCACTCTGACAGGCTCCTGTGTTTGTTTGCCTCTGTGTCCCAGGTAGAGCTGTCGCTCTTGTTGTGTTATAAGGGGCAGAGCCTTAGGGATTTGTTAGTACAGCGCGACCTGTTTCACCATGTTTCGGCGCTGTATAGTGGGGGAGGGGTCTGAGGGGAAATAATGCCGCCAACCCAGCACTTGCCCCATTTTCAGGCACCTCTCCCACTTCGGCAGTGGACTGGTGCCACTCTAGCTGCTGCGCAGGCCATCATTCCCAGAGTGGGTGGGTCTGTGGACTCTGCTGAGACCAGCAGTTTTTACCTCCATCACAACCCCCACTGGTCTGCACAGTCAGAAGCAATGAGTCTTGATTTTCCCTGGTGCTGGAACCGTGAGCTGGGAGGTCCAGTAAGGATCTGGGAATGCTCCCCAGGTGTCCCTCTTGACTTTGAAATGTGGGACTGCACTTTCCGCTGACCCACCGCTGCTGCTGCTTTTGCTGCTGCCACCACATCGCATCCTCTCCACCCCTCCTACCTGTCTGGATGAGTATTTCTTCTTTATATCTTTGTTTGCTGGACTTCCATATAGTTTTATTTTTTGGAACTTCTGCTTGTTTCTACTTTTGAGGTAGTTGTATTCTTTCTTAGTTGTGGAGGGAGACGCAGGGTATCTGTCTACGCCTCCATCTTTGCTGGAAGTCTAAAGTTAAATTGTGTGTGTAAAATTAGTCAAGAGAACCATATGGGCTTACAGCATCTCTTGCTCCCTTAAATAATTAGTGTGATGTAAAGAAAGAAAAACAAATTAGCAAATGAATTAAGCCAAATACTTTTCTCAGGAGAGTTTTTATTTTTAATTCTGGGATATTTTGCTTCTTCCCTGTTATAATGAAGGCATAATATCTCTATAGTAGAGTTATCACTTCAATTGCATCAGAAAAATAATAATAATAATAATAAAATAATAATGTCATCTTACTAAAAGTATCTCAGAACTTCCCAACGTGTTCCTTGAGAGCAAGAACTGCCTTGTTCACTATTGTATACTCAGCACCTAGCACATGCAGGTATATAGTAGGTACTCAGTAAATATTGTTTGAATATTTTTGAATAACCAAAAAATACTATTCCTTTATATTTAGGTTTTTGCATGTGGAATTCAGCCACAATGACTCTATAGCTCTAGATGAGGGGTCTGGAAATGATGTTAAAAATCTGGCCCACCACCTGTATCTGTAAATAAAGTTTTGTTAGAACACAGGCATGCTCATTTATCTTCAAATTGTCTCTGGCTACTTTTATACTAGAACAGCAGAGTTGAGTAGTTGTGAAACAGCTCATAAAGCCTTTAATACTTACTATCTGTCATTTTACATAAAGTATTTTTCAAATCTGCTCTAGGAGCAGTTTAGACAAAACTAAAGAAGAGTAATTAGAGAAATGCATATGAAAATCACAGTGAGATGCCACTTCAGACCTAGAATGGCTATAATTTTTTTTAATGAAATAAAAAAATATTGGTGAAAATTTGAAAACATTGGAATCCAAGTACATTGCTGGTAGGAATACAAAATGGTATAAGTGCTGTGGGAAACAGTTTGGTGGTTCCTCAAGAAGTAAACATATAATTACCTTATAATCAAGTAATGCCACTCCTAGCCATATATTTAAAGAAGTTGAGCCCTGGCTGCTGTGGCTCAGTGGATTGAGTGTCAGCCTGTGAACCAAGTGTCGCTGGATCGATTCCCAGTCAGGGCACATGCCTAGGTTGCATGCCAGGTCCCCAGGTGGGGGCGCATGTGAGGCAACCACACATTGATGTTTTTCTCCCTCTCTCCTTTCCCCTCTCTCTAAAAACGAATAAATAAAATAAAATAAAACAATGAATGTTCTTAAAAAAAAAAGAAGTTGAAAGCAGGGACTCATATTGGTATGTCACTGTTTTTTGCAGCATTATTTACAGCTAGAAAAGGTGGAAACAACTGTAAAAAAAACTAACAAATATAGTAAAAACCTATATTTTGTCTTCAACCCTACTTCTAGCAAAGAGCTCCCAAAAACCCTTAGAATTTCCTAAGTACAGTCATGAAACACATAACAAACTTTTGGTTAATGATGGATTACATATATGACAGTGGTCCCATAAGATTATAATGGAGTGCCCTGACTGTTGTGGTTCAGTGGGTTGGGCTTTGTCCCACACACCAAAATGTAACAGGTTTGATTCCTGGTCAGGGCATATGCCTGGGTTGCAGGCCAGGTCCCTGTTCAATGTTTCTCTCACACATCAATGTTCCTCTGCCTCTTTCTCCCTTCCTTCTCCTCTCTCTAAAAATAAATAAATAAAATCTTAAAAAAGAAGTTTATGATAGAGCTAAAACATTCCTATCACCTAGTAATGCCATAGTCATTTTAACAGTGTTACACAATGCATTACTCATGTGTTTGTGTTAATGCTACTGTAAACTAAACTATTGTGCTGCCAGTCATGTGAAAGTGTAACACATGCAATTATATATAGAACACAAAGTACATAATAATTGATAATGATAATAAATGACTATGTGCTGATTTAGATATTTACTATACCATCCTTTATAAAATTTATTTTAATTTAAGTATAATTGGTATATAATCATATTGGTTATATAAGTTTCAGGTGTATAAGGTAGTGATTCAATATCTTTGTACCTTACAATGTGATCACCCTACCAATTCTAGTAATCGTCTGTCACCATGTAAACTTATTATACTATAGTTGACTATATTCCCCTTCCCCTTTTCACCTATCCTCCAACCTGCTCCCTTCTGGTAACTAACCCTTTGGTTTCTGTTTTTATGAGATTATTTTTGTTTTGCTTTGTTTCTAGATTCCACATACAAGTGAAATCATATAGTACTTGCCTTTTCCTACCTTACTTGTTTTACTTAACATAATATTCTCTAGACCCATCCATGTCATTGCAAATGGCAAGATTTCAACTTCTTTTTTGTTGCTGCCCATTGTATATATGAGTATATACCACGTCTTCTTTATCCATTCATTTATTGATGGACATTTAGGTTCCTTCCATATATTGGCTATTGTAAATAATGCTGCAGTGAATATTGGGGTGCATATATCTTTTCAAATTAGTTTCTTTTGTTTTCCTTGAATAAATACTCAGAAGTGGAATTGCTGGGTCATATAAGATATATATCTTTAGGTGTTTTTTTTTTTGAGGAGTCTCTGTACTGTTTTCCATGGGGGCTGCATCATTTTCAGTCCCATCAACAGTACACAAGTGTTCCCATTTCTTCACATCCTCACCAACACAAGTTATTTGTTGACTTTTTGATAATAGCTATTCTGAGTGGTGTGAGATGGCATCTCACAGTAACACCCCACTGTATTTGGTCTTCCTCTGGAGTTGGAAGCCCTGCAGGTGGGTACTGTAATGTTCTGCACCCTCTTTAGGCTGGGGAACCCCTTGTATGCTCAGGCCAGTAGGAGCAGGAAGCAGCACCCTGCTGTACCTGCTGGATCCATATTTGGGTGAAGGAACCCCTTGTATGCATGCCATGGCACACTCCTGTTTCTGCTGGGTCTGTTTCCAGTATGAGCGGCTGGGGATGTGCTACAGTGCCCTGAAGGTCAGTCAGAGAACCTGGATAGAGCTCCTGCCAGCTATCTAGGTTCAGGGGAAATGTAAACAATGGCACTCACCAGTTCTTCCAGTCTTGGGTTGTTTTCTCAGCTCCCAGAGAGCTGTCATGATTCCCCTACCTTTTCTTTGCAATCACTCTTTCTTGCTTGTTGTGCAGAGGCTGCTCAATTGGCTCACAGTCAGTCTCTCGGGAGAATTTGCTCTAAATATTAAGTGACCCATGGACATGTATAACAGGGTGGGGATTGACTGTGGGAGTGGGGTGTGGGGGGGCTGTTGAGAGCAATCATGGAGGGTGGAAATTGGGGCAACTATAATAGAACAACAATAAAAAAAAACAAAATATATATATAGGTGTATATTTCATGTATTCTTGTGAGGTGGTGAGCTCAGTGTCCACCTCCCTACCATCTTGCCAAACTCCCCTATACTATACTTTTAATTGATATTTTAGAGTGTATTCTTTCTACTTATAAAACATAGTTTGTTGTAAAACAGTGGGCTGTATTATGCTGCCAGCAGTCTCATTCATCTACAGTTTACTGTGTCTCTTTTTTATTTTTTTCTTCCCGCCCCCTACTGTGTCTCTTGATTGCATCATTTTCTCTTGCACTTGATTTAATCTCCTGTTGTTTGATTCACCATGGCCCCTAAGCATAGAAAATCCACTGCTAATGTTGCCAGTAAGTGGGCACATCAAATTATTGTTCTGGAAATTAGATTAAAATGATTAAGGAATACAAATGTGGAAAATAAGTGATGGTTATTGTTCACCAGTCAGGTATGTCCTATTCCACCACAGCTATGATCTTGATAACAAGAAGAAAGTGACAAAAGACTGCTTCGTTAAAGACAATGAGACAAACAAAAATTTGTGAAGGGCCTATCAGATATGGAGAAACTTCTAATGCCCTGGATTGAAGACCAGACACAGAATTGTATTGTTCTCTGCACATGACAATCACAGCCAAAGCAAAAAGTTTGTGTTGTTAAAAGTCTACACCCAACTATGATGTTGGATACACTGCTAGCTCTGGGTGGTTTAAGCTATTCAAGAATCATTATTCATTACATAATGTAAAAGTGCGTAGTGAGTCTGTAATTGCAGAGGTGAAGGCAGCTGAAGAAATTTTGGACCTCTAGATAAACTGATTGTAGAGGAAAATTACTTGCCAGAGAAAATACTCAATATGGGTGAAACTTGCTTATTCTGGAAACAGATGTCTGAAAGGACTTTCATCCTTAAGAGGTCAAGTCAATGCTAGGTTTCAAGGCTTTTAAGAACAGGGTCATATTTTTGCTTGGGGGTAGATTTGCAGGCTACAAATTGAAGTCCTTTGTTTCTAAGAATTTGCCTAATCTAGATATTTTGTATAAGTGGAATCACACCTTTGTCCTTTTGTGTTTGACTTCTTTCACTTAGTATAATGCATCAATGTTCATCCATGCTGTAGCATGTATCATGACTCCATTCCTTTTTATGGTTGAATAATACTTTATTGCACCATGAGAACCTCTGATTTGTAGTTAAATTGAACAACAGTTGTGGGTAACCTGGGGACACATTACTTGTGATTGGCATCTTAAGTAGGGTGGGATCAATCTTGTGGTATTGTGCCCTTAACCTATGGTAGATCATGTTAAAATTGAGTTAAATTGTAGGATACCCAGCTGGTATAAGGACCCTAACTGGTATGGTTGGAAAAGACCCCACACGTTTGATGACCAGAAGTGTCAGAGTGAAGTGTGTACTACTGTGTGAATAATAAAAGACACACACAGAAAGAAACACAATAGATGGAAGACTGAGGTTTTTCCTGTACACAACCCAAGTGTCAAACAACAGATAAATGAATAAAAAATATAGTGTATCCATAAAATAAAGTATTATTCAACCATAAAAAGGAATGGAGTCATGATACATGCTACAGCATGGATGAACATTGATGCATTATGCTAAGTGAAAGAAGTCAAACACAAAAGGACAAAGGTGTGATTCCACTTATACAAAATATCTAGATTAGGTAAATTCTTAGAAACTAGAAAATACATTAGAGGTTATAGTGGCTGAAGGGTAGGGGAATGGTCATAGAATTTCTTTTTAGGATGATTAAATAATCTTGGAAATAGTGATGATTGCACAACATGTAAATGTAATTAATGCAACTGAGTTGTACAATTACAATGGTTAGAATGGAAAATTTTATGTTATATATATTTTTACCAAAGTTAAAAAAAAAAAAAAAGTATAGCCCTGATGGTGCAGCTCAGTTGGTTGGGCATCACCCTGCAAAGAGAAGAGTTGCTGGTTCAATTCCTGGTCAGGGCACATGCCTGGGTTTTGGGTTTGGTCCCCAGTCGGGGTAAATATGAGAGGCAACCAATCAATGTTTCTCTCTTGTGGGCAACCACTCCTCATGGTTTAAGGAATTGTAGCTCCATCCTGAGCATGGCGAGCTTCCAGCTTTCTGGCCGCTCTTGCCTCTAAGTCTCAACATAAGGCTGCATGTGGAACATGACTGACAACCACTCAGAGGGTTGCCATGGGAGTTAGATCAAAGAGTGCTCATTAAGCTCATTGTGCTTTAGAACTTGCTCTGCTTTCCTTATCAGCAATGTAGTGTAAGCTATCTTTAGCAGGGAGTATATAGAACCCTGTACCTGATCTGAATGTTTTATAGACCTTGACTCTAATCAGTCAGTCTGATTCCTGAATTAGTGTATGTTATCTGTTACTGTCAAACAACTGAATACAACAGACAATTTATGAATTTTTGCCTTGTATCTCTCGTATTTATCCTCCTCAATAAAAGAAATGAGGGATGAAGGTTTGGCTGCTGGTCTCCACTAGAGAGGCAGTCACCTTCCTTCCCCCAGACATAATAAGGTGTCCTGGGTAAAAGTTTGTTCAGCTGTGGTCACGAAGCCTCTGCTGGACAGAGCAACTTCCAACCAAGCCTAGGTTGTGTGTGGCACCTCCGCCATACTCTCTCATATTAATGTTTCTCTCCCTCTCTTTATTCCTCCCTTCCTCTCTCTCTCTCTGAAAAAAAAAAAGAACAAAAACAGTGTAATATATGAATAAACATTGAATTATACACTTTAAATGGCTTAATTGTATGGCATGTGAATTATATCTCAATAAAACTGTTAAAAGAAACCCTAAAATGTGGGCAAATAATGAGCGATTAGGCTCCTAGAAGCTGAGATAAGTCTCAAATTACTCAAATCTCGTGATTTATTAAATTAGTTTAATATTTACAGTGAGAAGCTAGGGGAGACTAATGGAGTATGTTAACACAATTAGGATAGGAGGCCAGCAAACTAAAACCACACTAGGTTATGCAATGCTTATATTTGCTATTTCTCTTGTCCACATCAGCCTCCCCCACTGATGGTGGGGTTAGGAGGACTGGAGATGAGATTTGAGCAAAGGGGCTTTGTGGATGAAAGAAGCCTGCAGCCAAGGATATACAGAGTATTAGGTGCAAATCTACCTGTCCAAATCTGAAATTTTCCATAGCGCAATGAGCATATGGGGATATTTTCTTTTCATTTTCTGGCCAGAGGAAACAGGCCCAGAACAGGTGTCACTCATGAATGGCTGATTTAGGTCCTCATGAACTGCAAGCCTATATATGAGTGTACCATGAATATTGGTGCCTCAGAGGCCTGATGTATATTTAGTGTATCATGAATATTAGGTGTCTCCTGTGCTTCATGAATATTTAGTGTTTATTTTGTTTTTCTAGCCCCCCTCGTTCATGGTCTGCACACATATACTCTATGTCTAAAATATCTCATTGGTTACTAACCTATTTGTCTCTGCTTAACATGAATTTAATCTCTCCCACTTATTTTTTGTTTTCTCTGGAAGAATTGAATATTCTTAGTTAATTTAGCAAATGCATATTTCAATCAGCTTGCAACATCCCATTTTACAAATGAGGAAATTGCACAGAGGAGTTTTTAGTAACTTGTAGGACTTGCCAAAGTCACAGGTGGAGTCAGGATCCAAATTCTGGTAGCTTGACTCCAGAGCTCATGCTTTTAACTGCTATACTCTACTGCCTCTGAGGACCAGCCTGAGATAAGGGATTATGAATATAAGGTAGGTATCATAAGAGGAGTTCTAAGTGCTATGGAAGCTCATTACAGAGAGCTTTATAGAAAGACTTTATGGAGGTATCATCTGAGATGACCTAGGAAGAATGAAAGGATAATTACAAGCAGAAATCAGAGCAGAAGTGTTAGGTTATTTGTAATTTAAAGCAATTTGGCATAGTGTGACATTGTTTGTGTGTCTGTATTAGTTGAAGTTGCAATGCTGGATTAGAGAAGTATGGTAGATGAGTATATGTGGCTCAAAAACTAAATAAATGTCGATAGTAAAGGGAGGAGGAATGATATTTATAACAATCACATATTTAGAGCTCACTATGTGCCAAGCATATTCTATGTAGTTTGTATTTATTAACTTCTTGTGATGAGAACTCTTAGGATTCACTCTCACCAGCTTTCACATATTATACCATACAGCAGTGTCAACTATAGTCATCATGTTGTACATTACATTCTCAGGACTTATTTGTCTTATAACTGGCCTTTTGTATCTTTTTACCACCTTCATCCGATTCCAGCACCCTTTATCCCCACCTCTGGTAACCACAAATCTAATACCATTTTCTATGTTTTTTTTTTTTTTTTTTTTTTTAAGATTCTACATATAAGTGAAATCATGCAGTGTTTGCCTTCCTCTGTCTTATTTCACTTAGCATAATTCCTTCAAGGTCCATCCATGTTGTCATGAATGGTAAGATTTCTTTTTTCCTGGTTGAATAGTAATATATATAGGGGTGGACAAAAGTAAGTTTACAGCTGTTCATATGAAAAATAATATAATAACATAATAATAAATAACAGTACAAGAATAAAGTCTGTGTTTCATATACTCACAAATGTAAGTTTACTTTCACCAACCCCTTATGTACATATAATCATATTTTATCCATCTAGGTCAAACATCCTAGTGTAAATATAACTAAAATCTCTGGAAATCAAAAGTGCTAAGAGTGAATAATACTTCTAAGTTTCTATGAACTCATACAAAGCATGCCCTAAAGGAGCCATTCTAGTGCAAGCTTGGTGACAACACTCAGGGAATGATAGAATGTTGAAGGAAAACAGAATATATAACCCCAAAATATGCATCTTTGACACAAAAATTATTTGGAGCTGAATACAATTAAGCAATAAATGCTGAAACACACCCCTTTCCTGCCTAAAGGCAAATAATAAATTTTTCTGTTATTAGAGACAGATTATAATCAGCCCAGAAATGGCACCAGAGAAATCTGTATAAACAAATCTAGTTAAACTAAACCTTTTTTTTCCTACTTACTTTTTCACCATTAACTACCCTAGCCCAAACACTTTTGTCTTGTCAATTCTTCACAAATTAATTCTTTGTCTAAAAGACATAAAATCTTCCTCCTCTGATCACTTTGGGTCCCTATTCTATTGTGAAGGCTCCTATGTATATGTAAAAATTTCAAAAACTTGAATGTTATTCTCCTGTTAATCTGTTGTTATCAGTTTAATTTTCAGATCCAGCCAGGAATCCTAAGAGTGTCAAGGAAAACTTGGTCCTTCATACAATGTAATCACACAAGCAAGTCACTGAAGCTAAGAAATGAAGGCAAACATAATCCTGATGTTTCTATAGCCTCACTGACCCCCTTTTATGTATCTTTCAACAATGTGTCTTGTGTTGGCTTTTCTCTGGTTTATCCCCTTTCCCCCCAAACAGGTTTTAAGTTGTGAGTTTCTTGAGGACAAACATCTTTCCTTACTCATTTCTTACCTGGCAGCAAACATTATATCTCATGATGCTTATTTGTGCTCAGATATTTTTTTAAATGAAAGTCATTTGAATGATAATAAACTATATAAATTAATAACACATCAAGGCCTACTAGGCTAAACGTGTACTACTATTTGAAAGGGCTTAGTTACTGTATATTAATGTGATAATGATGACACTAAAATTAGGAATGTTATCTTTGCTACCTTGACTATTTTCTAACTGTAGTGTTAAATTAATAAAACCAAAGAGCAGTTTAATTCTTGTCAATTCAGTGCTCTCTCACTTATTTATAGATACATAAATACAGGCATACCTCATTTTATTGTGCTTTACAGAGACTGTATTTCTTTTTTACAAATTGCAGTAAAAACCCACCACTATAAAAAATGTTAGAATTCACTTTATTGAGCCCTGGCTGGTGTGGCTCTGTGGATTGAGAGCCTGCCTGTGAACCAAGGGTTTGATGGCTTGATTCCCAGTCAGAGCACATGCCTGGGCTATGGGTGAGTGTTGGAGCCAGCCAATCAATGTATCTCTCACACATCAATATTTCTCTCCCTCTCTTTTTCCCTCCTTTCCCCTCTCTCTAAAACAAATAAATAAAATCTTCAAAAACAAAAACAAACAAAAGCCTCATGTTATTGAGATACTGAAACCGGAAAAGTCACCACCATAACCAATAAGCAGAGACAGGGATTGAGTCTTTGTGGGTACTTCATTCAGATGTTCAGTGACCTGAGAAGATTGTGGGTTATGTACCCTAAAAGACTGTCTTACATTTCATTTCAAGCCAGCTTTTTTTTTTTTTTTTTTAATAGGGAGGAAAAAGTATAGGCAAGGGGTTTGGAACTCAGGAGAAAGTTTAATTTGGAACTCATGAAAAAGGTTAATCAGATAAAAGCTGTAGTCCAACACTTCCATCCAAGGGGAGGCATAAATACACACACTGCATATCCTCACAACTAAGAAGGAGTTTACAACCACTTCAAAACTAAAAAACCCCAGAAAATCCAGAAAATTGAAACTATAGGGAAGTTCACCAAAGAAATAAAGAAGAAACAATCAGCCAGAAAGGTAGGAGGGGCAGAGCTGGGACAAAGAGAAAGAGGAGCAGAGCAGCAACTGCAGGGGTGGTGCTTGGCAGCAGCACAGCTAGAGGCAGCATGGCTGGCAGGAGGGTGGTGGGTGCGGCTAGCAGTAGCTGTGGTGAAAAACACAGTCTTACAGTTTAAACCCGAGAAGTGATCCTAGCTCCAAACCAGATGGATCCCAGCCCCAGATCAGACCACACAGCTCATGGACCCAGCAATGGAGAAAATAGAGCTACATTGCTTCTGACTGTGCAAGTCAGTGGGGGCGGGGCAGAGGAAGAAGCTACTAATCTCAAAAAGGAGGCAGCTGACTCAGTACAGGAAGGGGGAGAAGTGTCTGGAAAAGCGGCAGCAGCCGACACCTGTTCCCTCTCAGACTCCTCCCCCACATACAGTGCCAAAATACGGTGAAACAGGCAGCAGCACCAATGAATACCTAAGGCTCTGCCCCATTTAATGTAACAGGTGTGACAGCCTACCCAAATCACAGAGGCAAACACAGAAAATTGTCAAGATGAGGAGACAGAGAAGTATGGCCCAGAAGGGAAAGTACTCAAGGTCCCAGTGACACAACTAAGCAACGAGCAGATAGTGTACCTAACAGATGAGGAGATAGAAAACTTAACAGATGCACAGTTTAAGGCATTGGTGATAAAGATGCTCACAGACTTGACATAAAAAGTTAAACAGGATGGGGAAAGAATGAAGGCTATCCTGGCTGAAATGAAGGAAATTCCACATGAAACAACTGGTGAAGGAAAGGAAACCAGGGCTCAAATCAACAAATTGGAAGACAAGGAAGAAACAAGCAGTTAACCAGCACAGAAGGAGGAAACAAGAATTTTTAAACATGAGGAGAGGCTTAGAAACCTTTGGGATAGCTTTAAAAGTGCCAACATCTAAATCATAAGGTTGCCAGAAGGTAAAAAGGGAGAGCAAGAAATTCAAAAATTATGCCAAAAATTAATGAAGGAAAACTTCCCTAGTTTGGGGAAGGAAATGGACATATGGGTCCATATGGAAGCATTGAGAGTCCCAAACAAACTGGACCTAGGGAGGACCACACCAAGACACATCATAAGAAAAATGCCAAAGGTTAAGGATAAAGAGAGAATCTTAAAAGCATCAAGAGAGAAGAGGAGAATTACCTACAAAAGGGTACCTATAAACACTTTCAGCTGATTTCTCAAAAGAAACTTTGCAGGCAAGAAGGGACTGACTGGCAGGATATATTCAAAGTGGTGAAAAGGAAGGACCTACAACCAAGATTACTCTATCCAGCAAAGCTATCATTCAGAATGGAAGGACAGATAAAGTGCTTACCAGACAAAGTAAAGTTGAAGGAGTTCATCATCACCAAGCCATTATTATATGAAGTGTTAAAGGGACACACTTAAGAAAAACAAGATCAAAACTATGAACACTAAAATGACAACAAGCACAACTATCAACAGCAGAATCTAAAAAATACAAACAAAAACAAACTAAGCAGACAACCAGAGTGGGAACAGAATCATAGGTATGGGGAGCATGTGGGGGGATGTCAGCTGGGAGGGGGAAGTGGGGAGAGGGATAAAGATGGTGCAGGAATTAAGAAGCATAGCAGGAGGGTGCAGAATGGACAGGGGGATGTTGAGAAGAGCTTTATGCATGACCCATGGACATGGACTAAGTGGCGGGGAGCTGCTTGAGGGAGGGGTGTTGCTGGGTAGAGGGGAGCAAAGGGAAAATAAATTGGGATAACTGTAACAGCATAATCAATAAAACATACAAAAAAAAGCTGCAGTCCAGCAATCTTCCTAGCATCCTTTCTTCTATTGGCCTAGTGATTCTTTATCTGTGTCCTGGGCATCTGTGTTCTGGGTGATTCTTTGTGTCCTAGGCAGCAGGATGTCTCTCCCTGGAACACAGTGGATCAGATACCATCTTGATTGGTTGCAGTCCCCTTGGGGCACAATGGTGAATTGCTTGTGGTCTCCTGGAGTCAGGGTGGGTCATACTTTTGGTTCCTGAAACAATAGCATTTTACATGCATTCACTATTAAGTTTTTTATCTATTACCTAAAACTAAAAATTTTCCAACTCTTAAGTTTTCCCATCAATACTTGCTTTATTGTGGTGATTGAAACTGAATCCACAATATCTCCAAGATATGCTTGTAATTAGAGCAACCTTAGTTGCAGAACTCCAGGAAACAGCATTCATATGGACCAAAATTTGGCAAATTTTTTTGTAAAACAAATATTTTTTTTTTTATTTTCTTGACTATGTAGTCTCTGTAGCAGCTAATCACATCTGCCATTATAGTGGGGAATGCATTAATAGACAATCTGTAACTGAAGAAGCATTGTAGTGTTCAAATAAAACTTTATTTATAAAAGTAGGTTGGAGTCTCTCAGGCTTAAATTTATGCAACAACTGTCATAGAATACAGTGTTAATGATGTCTCTTGGAGTCATGAAATACAGTGTTTGTGAATATAATTTATGTAGACTAAATCAACTCAAAAATTTTTCATCTTTCTAGAAAATATTATAGGGACTATCTACTTTCTGAGAGGTTAAGAGAGATGTGTTGCAACAGCGTGGGTCAGGTCAGATAGCTGGGGAGTTCAGGAGACCCCAATCCATCTGGGGGAACCCCAATATAGCACAGAGGCTGTACTCCTCTGCAGAAGGGAAGAAAGGTAGAAATGCTGAGGCAGCAGATTGAAACAGCAACAATAGCAGCAGCCGCAGCAGCAGGAGGAGGTTGCTGGGGGCAACTGTAAACAAACCAGTGTGCATTAGCCCAACAACTGAACAGTACAATGTGACCCAGCAGAGGAGGGGCTGTGGGAGAAGGCTGCTGCCCCAGACAACAGTAAACAGTCAGTGTGTGTGGCCCCAGCCAGCATGCAACTCATGACCCAGCTGCTTGTAGGGCGCTATTACTGAGGTTGCCCAGGGCCAAAAAGGCCAAAACACACGTGTATAGCAGAGATCAGCAAGACACAGTAGTGGCCCAATGCCCTGCCCCAGACCAAGACACTTGTGCCCTGTGTATAGCTGGGAAACTTCTGCTCCCTTCCACAAAATAGTGGCTGGAAGAGGGGCAAAGACAGTTGTGACAAACATGGCCAACATTGGCCTACATTGGTTGAAAAACTGGACACCACCCTAGTGCATGGGATTTGGGGAGGAGACTTTAAAGTTAAATGCATGCAGAAGCCTTGCTCTCTTCCTTGCCTTGCACCCTCGGTTGGGAAGTGCTCGTGTGGCTAGCAGATGCCAGATAGGCTCAGGGCTTAGTCCTCAGTCAGAAGCCAGCTTGTAGAGGCAGAATTCTTCCTTGGGACGTATCTTGCTGAGCATGAGTCCCTGGGATGCTGTGTAACACACTGCACAGGTCCTGTACTGCTTCCATTCTTTCATTATGAGAGCAATGCATGGAGGTGTGAGCTGGGAACATTCTTCAGCCCCAGAGGCTCAGGCAGCCTCCTGTGTTTGGACCCCATAAATGGAGCTTCCCCTGTATGACTGTCTGGAGTGATCTGACAGCACACCCCAGATCCCAGGAGAGAGAAAGAGAGATGCTATAAGGTGACGGCAACATGAAAATTCACAAGTGTGCACCAGAGAGAGAGCCTGAGTATTGAGACTGGTTTGTGTAGCCATCTTGAGTTCCCAAAGCACAGATAAAAATGATGGGGAACTTCTGGGCATGGATTTGATTCAGTCTTTCTGGAAACCTGGGAATTTCTGTGCTTTGTGGAATGCTCTCAGCGCCCTCCTGCCTCCAGGTTGGATACCTTGTTAATCAAAACCTCTTTCCTTCCTCACAATTCTTTCTGTTATGCTTGTAAATGGCAGCAAGCTGCTGGACTGCAGGCTGCCTTGTTACAGAGAGACATGCTTAAAGTAATATAGATCATCAGTATCAAAACTAGGTATGAAACCCAGGTATCCTGAATCCTAGTCCAATGCTCTTTCTATTATATCAGTACATTAAGGATGAATCTTAAATTATTTCTCACATAGTTATAAAGTGTATTTTATTGTATTCTAATTCTTTGCACACTGATGACCAATGTTAAAGACAAGTAGTAACTCACTCCAAAGTGATATTACTACAAAACAGCAATGAAAATCTCTCACTCTAATGTTAGGTCTTACAATATATTGTCCATAACTAAGGCAGTATGGTATTGGTAGAAGGGTAGACACATAAATCAGTGGAATAGAATAAAAATCCAGAATAGACTTCTGGCCAAGATGGAGGCTTAGACGGACACGCTCGGTCTCCCTCTACAACTAGAGAGGAATACAACTACTTCAAAACAAAAAATAACTAGAAATTCCAGAAAATAAAACTACATGGAAGCCCAATGTACAAAGTTATAAAACAGAGGCGCTCTTTGGGCAGGTAAGAAGAGCAAAAGTGGGCGGTGCTGTTTGCGGTAGCACCAGGGACAGCGGCAGGGAGAAAAATCCCAGCTGTAGTTGAACCTCGGCAGCTTGCGACCCCAACGCTGGGAAAAGCAGCCACCTCATCGCCCTGAACAGTGAGGCCCAGAGGGCGGGAGGACGGATCCCGGTCTCCTAGCGGAATAACTGCGGGAATCCATCTTGGACGCCTGCCCCCACACAAAGCGCCACAATGCTGTGAAATAAGTTGCTGGACCGCCGCCGGTCACTGAGTAGTGACGACAAAGGGCCACAGCACGGCAAAAAAGGTTGCAGATCACCACCGGTCGCTGGGTTGTGACGAGTACACAGACACTGCCCCCTATAGCCGGCCCAAAGAAACAAAATGCATCTGTCAAAATGAGGCACACAACTATAGAAATCCCGGTGGCACAGCTCACCAGGCAACAGATGAAGAATCTGACAGATGAACAAATAAGAAACCTGTCAGAGGCTCAGTTCTGGGCCATTATTATCAGGTGGCTTACAGAATTAACAAAAGATCTGGAAAAAGATGAGAAAGAAGAGGGACCACGATGGCCGCGGAGTAGGGACAGTGTTCTCAGCTCGCTCCTGTTAAGGAGACAATCCAGGAGGAACAAATGCGGAGAGGAGTGACTGAGTGAGTGTGGATATCTGATAACGTGAACGGGGAGGAGATCGTGGGAGCAGCGTGGAGGGGGGTGGAGGGGTTTATCACACACTGCAGGCTGAGTCATTCCGAGACTCCGTGCGTTTGCAGTATCAAGCCGGAGAGCTCACTAGCCGGGAGTGAATTCTTGTAGGGAGTTAGGGAGAGGATTTGGCCGAAAAAGCCAGAGGAGGGAGAGAACAGTGAACAATCAGGACTGGGAGAAACTGTGTGATCTGAGTCTAGAGAGAAACATCCTCAGCTGCAACCTCCGACCGAAAGCTCGGTACTCCGGGCGAGCCCAGCACTAGAGCTAGGGCCCTACAGAACAAAGGAGCAGTTTTGGGGCAAGGAGACCGGCAGCACAGAAAAGCTGCTGCGGAACTCCGGACCGGGGGAGAACTGCGATCTTGAAATCAGTGTTTGCTCTTTAGTCGCGCTAGAATCCCACAGAACAAAAGGCGGGTTTGGGGCTAAGAGAGAAATAGGACGTGCAGGGTGTGTAAGTAGGGAAGAGAGCGGAGGCGAAGGTTCTGGAGGGGAGACGGTTTTAGGGCAAGGAGAAGGGGCCGCAGGGAAGGGCTGCTGCGGAGCTCCAGACTGGCAGAGAGCCCTGGGGTAGGAGAGCCCTGCGCTGACCGACCACACTAGAATCCTACAGAACAAAGGGACGGTGCTGTGGCGGGAAGAAAGATAGAGTGCGCAGGCCAATAGACAGGGAAGCCAGCAGAAGCTGTAGCTCAGAATAGAGAAAGTTTTGGGGCAAGGAGAAGAGCACACGCAGGAAAGCCACTGCAAAGCTCCAGACTAGGGGAGAGGCCCTGGGCAGGAAAGGGCCACTGGGCCCGGCACTTTGACCGACAGTGCCAGAGTCCTGCAGAACAAAAGGACGATATTGAGACAGGGAGAGAGATAGGGTGCGCAGGCATATAGACAGTGAAGAGAGCAGAAGCTGTAGCCTGGGAATAGAGACAGGACTGGAGGCAGGGCGGGGATTGCTGGCAGGCACAGGCTGGACCAACAGAGGGAAGGAGTAGCTGGACAAGCCTGAGGAGGGCTGAGGGTGCCTCAGGAGGGGACAACTAAACGCAGCTCACAGCAGAGCGGTGTTAGGCCCACGAAAAAAGGACTAGCAATCCCAGAATCAAGTAGAACCCTCCCACAGCCAGCCAACCAACCAGAAAAGATTTGAAACTCATGGAATTTTGAATAGGAGCAGACTCAGGAAGGAAGCAAGGAAAAACCAAAAAACAAACAAACCAAAAATACCCAGAGACTGTGCATAAAAGTTGAATTGAGTTAAAATCCTCATTCTTTTATCTCTCACTCTCTCTCTAACTACCCCTGCCGTCAGTCCCTTCTTATTTTCTCTCCTTTTCTCCCCTCCTCTTCCCTCCCTTCTCTCTCCTTAGCATGTCTCCCCTTCATCCTATTCTCAGTTGATTTTATAATTTTAAGTTCTCTCCCTTTCTCACCCTCTCCTTTCTCTGCGCTACGCACCTCCAACTTTATTAAATTTCTTTCTTTATTTTGTCCCCCTTCAGTCTACATTCGATTTTCTTTCATCTCTTGTCCTTATTTTCCTTCTCTCCCTATACATATCCTCTCTCTCTCCGTATTACACTTTATATTCTAATTTCTTAATATTCAAATTATAATTCTAATCTATCCCCCTCTCCCTTTACTCTCCCATTCTTACCCCTTCTCTTTTTCTACCAGATCCCCTCACTTCTTTCTCTACCTCTTGTATTTCTCTCCTTCATCCTATCTTTTGTCAACTCTTCAATTTCAATCCTCCCCTCCCTAATATCTCCTCTTCCTCCTGATTTCCTTCCCTCCTCTGAGCTCTTTTCCTCCCAAATCCTCTTGCTTTCCTATCTCCTATTCCTCTCTCTCTATATTCACCTTTTCTCTCTATCTTGCAACCTTATATCATGTTTTAATCTCCTAATCTTTTTTATAATATATAATTTAAAAAAGAATTTTAATCCAGTCCCCTCTCTTCTACCTCCCCTTCTTCTTTCGTTCTCTCTCCTACCCTTCTCTTCTCTACTCCCTCTCTCTCTTTCCTCTCTCCCTTCCTGTCTTGCTATTTTCTACTCTGTATTTTTGTTCTTAAAAAATTCTCTCTCAATCTATTTCCTGCCTTCTAACCTCCCCAGCCCTCTCTTTCAATTTCTGGCTGTCTGTCTACCTGGGTGTCTGTTGTGTCTACCCTACCTCCCACGCTAATCATATAGTATATACCGATTATATAATCCTAATACTATACGCTTCCACTTTCTCACTCCACACTGTAACCCTCCCCTCCTTTTCAAACATACAGTGTAAGTGTTAATTGCTCTCTTACATAACCTTGATCCCAATTGCTAATATTAATACTCTATCAACTTCCAGCTCAAAAATTACCCTTCCTTCATTTAAAACAACTCCTTTCTGTTTCTCCTACAAAATAAGAGTCCCAGTATCTCCACAAGTATATTAACACGGGCTCATTTGCAGCCTATAGTGGGATTGTATTTGGGGGAGACATTGGAGGGTGTGGGTTTCTTGCCTGGGTTGTATAATTATGTTTTAGCAGCACCTTCACAAAAGAACTCAAGACAAGGTGGGCAGAGTGACTCTCAATCAACTAACCAGAGAAAAAGATCCACCAAAAAGTAGCTGAAATACAACCAGACAGATTAAAGAACTGTCATCAAGGACAACACAGATGGAGATCCAGGAGGGCGGAGGAGTAAGTGGAAGCTACACTAACCCCCTCCCAGGACCAGCCAGTGCTGACTCAGCCCCAGCACAGCAGATAGACCATCCCCCTCCAAGTGGTGTCATACTAAGGGGAAATAAAAGCCCTGCCTACAGGAATTAAGTTGCCACACCCACGGTCCTTAAGACTGACGGCCAACCACAGATTGAGTATAGTAACAACTAAAGAAGAGAGACAAAGGCAGTAGATCACTGGAAGTCTCCAATAGGCTGCCTAGGGCCAGTCTGGTACATGATCTGATGCTACCAGAGGCAGATCCAGGAAGAACTGATCATTCTAAGAAGCACCAACAAACAAAAGGAATCACAAAAATGGGGAGACAGAGAAACAACCCCCCATCAAAAGGAAAGGTAGAATCCCCAGAAAGAGTGCTAAATGAAATAGAGGGGAGCAAAATATCAGATACGGAATTTAAAACATGGATTATGGAGAAGCTAAATGAGATCAGCGGAAACTACAAAGAACTCCAGAAAAACTACAGTGAACTCCAGAAGAACGATAAGGAACTTACTGAGAATTATACCAGCATCAAAAAGGACATGGAAGCTATCAATAAGAGCCAGGAGGAAATGAAGAATATGATCTCTGAATTGAAGAACACAGTAGAAGGAATTAAAAGCAGGCTAGAGGAAGCAGAAGATCGGATCAGCGAGCTGGAGGACAACATACACAAAAACTCCCAGACAATGCAACAAAATGAAAAAAGACTGAACAAGACTGAAGAGGTTCTAAGACAGCTGCAGGACAACATGAAACATAACAATATCCGTATAATTGGAATTCCAGAAGGAGAAGAAGAAGAGCAAGGGATAGAAAACCTTTTTGAAAAACTAATAACAGAAAACTTCCCTCACATGAGGAGAGAAAGACTCACGCAAATCCAGGAGGCACAGAGGGCCCCAATGAAGATGAACCCCAACAGGCTCACCTCAAGACACATCATAATTAAAATGGCAACATTCAAAGACAAAGAGAGAATTCTAAAAGCAGCAAGAGAGAAACAACTAATAACATACAAGGGAGCTCCAATAAGGCTATCCTCAGATTTCTCAGCAGAAACACTACAAGCCAGAAGAGAATGGCAAAAAATATTCCAAGCAATGAAAAACAAAGGCCTACAATCAAGAATATTCTACCCAGCAAGGCTCTCATTCAAAATGGAAGGCGAAATAAGGAGTTTCTCAGACAAAGGAAGGCTAAAAGAATACATCTCCACCAAACCAGCAATGCAAGAGATGCTAAAGGGTCTGCTCTAAGAAGATAAAGAAACAGAGAGAGACAGAGAAGAACACGAGTACAAAGGGGAAAAATGACAATGAATAAGTACTTATCAGTAATAACCTTAAACATAAATGGATTAAACGCTCCAATTAAAAGACATAGGGTAGCTGAATGGATTAGAAAGAATGACCCAGATATATGCTGTCTACAAGGGACACACCTTAGAACAAAAGATCTACACAGACTGAAAGTAAAGGGATGGAAAAAAGTATTTCAAGCAAATGGACATGAAAAAAAAGCCGGGGTAGCAATACTTATATCAGACAAAACAGATTTCACAGCAAAGTCCATAAAAAGAGACAAAGAAGGGCATTTCATAATACTTAAGGGAAAAATCCATCAAGAAGATATAACCCTTATAAATATATATGCACCCAACTTAGGAGCACCCAAATATATAAGGAAAATTTTGAAAGACTCCAAGAAAAATATAGACAGCAACGCACTCACTGTAGGGGACTTTAACACCCCATTGTCAACAATGGACAGATCTTCAAAGCAAAGAAACACCAAAGATATTGAGGCACTGAACAACACTCTAGATCAAATGGACATAGTCGATATATATAGAAGTTTTCACCCCAAAGAAGCAAAATATACATATTTCTCAAGTGCACATGGAACACTTTCAGATACACCACATGGTAGGACACAAAACAAACCTCAATAAATTCAAGAAAATTGAAATTATATCAAGCATCTTCTCAGATCACAATGCCTTAAAATTGGAAATCAACCTCAAGGAAAAAACTCAAAAACATTCAAACTCATGGAGAATGAATAACATACTATTAAATAATGAATGAGTTAACAATGACATCAAGGAAGAAATCAAAAAGTTCCTTTAAACCAATGATAATGAACACACCACAACCCAAAACCTATGGGATACAGTGAAAGCAGTCTTAAGAGGAAAGTTCATAGCAATACAAGCCTACCTAAAAAAGCTAGAAGAATCTCTAATAAAAAATTTAACCCTACAGCTACAAGAACTAGAGGAAGAACAACAAGCAAAACCCAGATCAAGTAGAAGGAAGGAAATCATCAAGATCAGAGCAGAATTAAATGACATAGAGTCTAAAGTAACAATTCAAAAGATCAACAAAAGTAGGAGCTGGTTCTTTGAAAAGATAAACAAAATTCACAAGCCTTTAGCCAGGCTCATCAAGAAAAAAAGAGAGCGGACCCAAATAAATAAAATCAGAAACGAAAGAGGAGAAATCACAACTGATACAACAGAAATACAAAGAATTATAAGAAATTATTACGAACAACTGTATGGCAAGAAATTTGACAACCTAGAGGAAATGGACAGATTCCTGGAAAACTACAGTCTGCTCAAACTGAATCAAGAAGAAGCAGAAAGTCTGAATAGACCAATAACAGCTAGCGAAATTGAAGCAGTAATCAAAAAACTCCCAGCACACAAAAGCCCAGGACCGGATGGCTTCACAAGTGAATTCTACAAAACATTTAGGAAAGAACTAACTCCTATCCTCCTCAGACTATTCCAAAAGATACAAGAAGAGGGAAGACTCCCAAACTCGTTCTATGAAGCCAGTATAACCCTAATTCCAAAACCAGGTCAAGACACAACAAAGAAAGAGAACTACAGACCAATATCGCTGATGAACATAGATGCTAAAATCCTCAACAAAATAGTGGCAAACCGGATCCAGCAGCACATTAGAAAGATCATACACCACGATCAAGTAGGATTCATCCCAGGGATGCAAGGATGGTTTAATATTCGCAAATCAATAAACGTGATACAGCACATAAACAAAATGAAAGACAAAAACCACATGATCATATCAATAGATGCGGAAAAAGCATTTGATAAAGTGCAACACCCATTTATGATAAAAACTCTCAGCAAAATGGGAATAGAGGGAGCATACCTCAACATAATAAAGGCCATATATGAGAAACCTGAAGCCAACATCATACTCAATGGGCAAAAACTGAGAGCATTCCCCCTGAGATCAGGAACAAGACAAGGATGTCCGCTCTCTCCACTCCTATTCAACATAGTCTTGGAAGTTCTAGCCACAACAATCAGACAAGAAAGAGAAATAGAAGGCATCCAAATTGGAAAAGAGGAAGTCAAACTGTCATTATTTGCAGATGACATGATAGTGTACATAGAAAATCCTTTAGACTCCACAAAAAAACTACTCAATCTAATAAGTGAATTCGGCAAAATAGCAGGATACAAAGTCAATATCAAGAAATCGAAGGCATTTTTATACACCAACAATAAAAACTCAGAGATAGAAACTGAAAGAAAAATCACATTTACCATAGCAACAAGAAAAATAAAATACCTAGGAATAAACTTAACCAAAGAGGTAAAAGACCTGTACACAGAAAACTACATAACACTGAAGAAAGAAATTAAAGAAGATACAAATAAATGGAAGTGTATACCATGCTCATGGATGGGAAGAATCAACATCATTAAAATGTCCATACTACCCAAAGCAATTTATAGATTCAATGCAATCCCTATTAAAATACCAGCAACATATTTCACAGACCTAGAACAAATACTTCAAAAATTTATATGGAACCAAAAAAGAGCCCGAATAGCCACAGCAATTTTGAGGCAGAACACAGTAGGAGGAATCACAATACCTGATATCAAACTATACTACAAGGCAACGGTAATCAAAACAGTCTGGTACTGGCATAAAAACAGACATATAGATCGATGGAACAGAATAGAGAGCCCAGAAATAAGCCCAGGTTCATATGGTCAACTAATATTTGACAAAGGGGGAAAAAACATCAAATGGAGTGAAAAGAGCCTCTTCAACAAATGGTGTTGGGAGAAATGGACAGGGACATGCAAAAAAATGAAACTAGACCACCAGCTCACACCATACACCAGAATAAACTCAAAATGGATCAAAGACTTAAATGTAAGCCGTGATACCATAAAAGTCTAGAGGAAAAAATAGGCAGGAAAATTTCAGATATCCCACGTAGGAACATTTTCACTGATATATCTCCTAAGGCAAGGGAAATAAAGGAAAGAAAAAACAAATGGGACTACATCAAACTAAAAAGTTTCTGCTCAGCTAAAGAAAACATCAGCAAGATGCAAAGGAAACCAACCATATAGGAAAATATATTCGCCAATGACATCTCAGACAAGGGATTGATCTCCAAAATATATAAAGAACTCATACGACTCAACACCAAGAAGACAGACAACCCAATTAAAAAATGGGCAAAGGACCTGAACAAACACTTCTCCAAAGAAGACATACAAAGGGCCCATACACATATGAAAGTATGCTCAAAATCACTAGCCATCAGAGAGATACAAATAAAAACCACAATGAGATACCACGTCACACCAGTCAGAATGGCCATAATCAACAAATCAACAAACAACTTGTGCTGGAGAGGATGCGGAGAAACGGGAACCCTGGTGCATTGCTGGTGGAAATGCAGACTGGTGCAGCCACTGTGGAAAACGTTTGGAATTTCCTAAAAAAACTAAAAGTGGAACTGCCTTTTGAACCAGCAGTTCCATTGCTAGGATTATATCCAAAAAATCCCGAAACAGCAATTCAAAAGAACCTATGCACTCCAATGTTCATAGCAGCACTATTTACAATAGCCAAGTGCTGGAAACACCCTAAATGCCCATCTGTAGATGAGTGGATCAAAAAACTGTGGTACATTTACACAATGGAATTCTATGTAGCAGAAAGAAAGAAGGAACTTCTACCATTTGCAACAACATGGATGGAACTAGAGAAAATTATGCTTAGTGAAATAAGCCAGGCAACAAAAGAAAAATACCTTATGCTGTCACCTATTACAGGAAACTAATGAACAACACAAACAAATGAGCAAAATTGAACCAGAGGTATGTAAACAAGAAGTAGACTAACAGTAACAAGGGGAGAGGGGGAGAGGAAAAGAAGGGTGTAAGAAGGGGAAAGGTCAAGTAAAAAATATATATATATATGAATGACCCACAGACAGGGGCAACTGAGTGGGGACTAAATGTGGGAGAAGGAAGGGACAGGGTTCAGGGAAGCAAGAGGGCTAAAAAAGTGAGACAACTGTAATGGAAAAACAAGCAAAAAATTTTTTTAGTGGGGGAAAAATGAAAATATGAAGAATGGAAATGCCAGTTCAGTGAATATTAGGACAAAGATTTTCCTTCACGTTGTATATTTTTCTCCCTATTTGATCCCTCCAGAGTTTGGCATTCTAAACAAGTAAGTAATGACATAGGTTTGTTTGCATAGAACTAATAAGACCAGTTGTCAATAGAGGTTCCTTTTTCTTTTTTTTTTTTTTTTTGACCAAGTCTTTGACTGGAATATCAAGCCTAAAGGAAACATACTTGGGCTCAGATTGTTACCAAAAAGCCCTGAGGAACTGGGAATGACTTTCAAAGGTAATAAAAGCCCGTGAGATAAAAGGCCTGGTACCATGGTTGGTTGTGCAGTCCACAGCAATCTGTCCAGGGAAGGAACGAAGGTTGTTTTCCTGAAAGATGGCTAGAAGGGACCTTAAGGCGCAATGAAAAACCAGAAAGACTTGGAAAAAACAGGTGTGTACAGGCAAGGATGAATGCCAGATATGTGGCTCAGCTTCTGTGCCCTGAAGAACAGACTGAAGGTCACCCCAAATATTCCTTGGGTAAGTTCCAGCAAAGCAGAACTAAAGATCATAAGTGATCATTTGCTGCTCTTGTTATGTTTATGCAAACAAACAGGATAAATTAAAAATGGACTTAATGTAGTCCCTTTAAAGACAAGGAGGGTAACCTTAGGGAGAAAAATTATTATTCAAGGAAAATCACAATGATCAGTAGTAGAGTATAAAACAGGGCAACTAACCGTCTTAAAAGTTTCTTCTCATTTAAAATATGGTTTCACTTGAAAATTAAACCATGTCTGTGATATCATCAAAGATATTCAAGTTGCAGGCAAATAGAATTTCAAGTGCCCTGCAACTGGATGTCTTCCCAATAAGACAGTCTTACAGATTTAGAGACTTGTTTGTGGGTTATGTTACATAAATTAACACGTGTTTTCTGTTTTCAAAGGACATAAGCCTATCTATGATCGCATTACCTGAGTGATTGTCTGTACGCATAAGCCTCACTTAATCCTCTCTGCAGCGCTGCCTCCTTAGAATCAATGGTTTGGCTGAACTAAATGGCTGGGTTGGGGAAGAATGGGGTGGTCTGTGGGCTTCACTTTAAAACGGGTTTCTCTTTTCTATCCTAATGGCTTGGACAGAAAAGGCCCAGAGCTCTGAGAGGGGGAAAACCTAAACTATTTCCCTCAGCCCAAACTAAGTATAATGGGCAAAAGGGTTTTGGACAGGTGAGATGTGCCTAGCACATCTTCTTACAAAGAAGCCCCCCCCCTTTTTTTTCCTAATATGGAACATTGAAAAATTAATCCCTGCCTTTTGTCATCTAGTAGTTATGGATTGAATGATGTCTCTTAACCCTTTTCGCCAAATCTGTTGCCCCGAGAACACAACAAGGACACCAGCCTGTTAAACCAAGCACGCCTTTGACCACAGACAGCCAACTGACCTGGAGTCTGCACGAACCTTCCCCATGTGGGAAGGCCACCCTCCCCTCCACACCCCCACTCTTATTAGGGTTTTCTGGACCCAAGGGTAGGTAGGACAACGAGCATGTCCAGCTTGAAGCAGCTAGAGGAGCTTGAGACCTTCGCCCATTGTCCTTTACAAGATTACAAAGGGTCCTAATATTTGAGAGGGGGGGATAGTTAATTTTTACGAACCAGGGGTATGGACTTGGGGGGGGTCCTGGAGTAGGGGGGGCTGGGTGGAGGGGAGCAAGGGGGAGAAAATTGGAACTGTTGTAACAATATAATCAATAAAAAACATTAAAAAAAATGATGAGAAAGAATTGAAAAACACTCATACTGAAAGGAACAAAACCACATACGAGACAGATGGTGAGGAAATAAAATCCAGACTTCAAATCAACAAACCAGAACATAGAGAAGGAACAGTCAACCAGTGTAGAGAGAGGAAACAGTAAGCAAGGAAAATGATGAGAGGATCAGAAACCTCTGGGACAGCTATAAGAGATCGAACATACGGATTATCGGATTGCCAGAGGGCGAAGAAGAAGAACTAGGAATTGAAAAATTAAGTGAAAATATAATAAAGCCGAACTTCCCAAACTTGGGGAAGGAAATAAACTTATAGGTCCAGGAAGCACAGAGAGTTCCAGAAAAACTGGACCCAGGGAGAACCACTCCAAGACACATTATAATCAAAATGTCAAAAGTTAAAGATAAAGAGAGAATCTTAAAAGCAGCAAGAGAGAAGAAAAGAATCATGTACAAAGGGGTCCCAATTAGACTATCAGCTGACTTCTCAAGGGAGACCCTGCAGGCAAGAAGGGACTGGAAAGAAATATTCAAAGCAATGAAAAGCAAAAACCTACAACCACGAATACTCTATCCAGCGAAATTGTCATTCAGAATAGAAGGGCAGAGAAAGTGTTTCCAGGACAAAATAAAACTGAAAGAGTTCATTAGATCCAAACCACTGTTATATGAGATGTTAAAGGGACTGGTTTAGAAAAAGGAGGATCAAAACTATGAACATTAAAATGAAAACTGCATCACAAGAAACAACAACAGAAGCTAGGGAATTGAAGCAAAGGCAAACTAAATCGACAATGAGAGTGGAAAAAGAACTATAGGTATGGAGAGCATATTGGAGGGAGGTCAGTAGGGAGGGGGAAAAGGGAGGGGAGGGAGATGGTATAGAAATTAAGGAGCATAGTAGGAGGGAGTGGAATAGACAGGAAGAGGTTGAGAAGAACTATATGCACAACCAATGGACATGGACTAAAAGGGGGGACAAGGGGAGGGAGGGAGGCCACCGGGTGGAGGGGAGCAGAGGGAAGGGAAATTGGGACAAATGTAACACTATAATCAATAAAAGACATTAAAAAAATAAAATGAAAAAAAAATCCAGAATATACACTCGCACAAGTATACTTAATTAATTGTTGACAAAGGAGTAAAATCAATTCAATGGAGGAAGAATAGCTTTTTAAACAAATGTGCTGAAGCAATTAGACATTTATAGGCAAAAAAATCCTTCATGTAATCTTCACACCATATACAAAAATTAAGTCAAAATAAACATCAATTTAAATGTTAAAGCTAAAACTATAAAACTCTTAGTTATAATCTTGGTAGAAAATCTTTGAGAACTACCACTAGGCAAAGAATTCTTAGACGTGAGACCAAAAGAATGACCATAAAGGGAAAAAGTTGATAAACTGGCCCATCAAAATTTGAAACTTTGGCTCTGCAAAAGATCCTGTTAAGAGAGATGAAAAGATAAATTACAGAATGGAGAAAATATTTACAAACTGCGTATCTGACAAAGAGCTAGTACAGTATCTAGGATATATAAAGACCTTCCAAAACTCAACAGTTGAAAATTGGGCAAGATACATGAAGAGACATTTCTCTCAAGAAGATATATAGATCACAAATGAATACAAGAAAAAAATGTTTAACATTAGCCATCAGAGAAATGCAAATTAAAACTGCAAATCAGATATTATTACACACCTATCAGAATAGCTAAGTGAAAAAAATAGTGATAATACCAAATGCTGGTGAGTATGCAGAAAAACTGAATATCAAATACATTGTCAGTGGGAAGGTAAAGTAGTACAACAATTCTAGAAAATAGTTGACAGTTAAAACAAAACTAAACCTACAACTTACAGCCCAGAAATTACACTCCTGGAGATTTATCCCACAGAAATGGGGACTTATGTTCATACAAAAATTTTGTATGAATGCTCATGATAGCTTTATTAATAATAGTCAAAAACTTGAAACATGCCAGATGTCCTTCAAAGGGTAAATAATTAAATAAAGTGTGGTACATATATACCATAGGATAGTACTCAGCCACAAAAAAGAATGGGTTATTGAAGTACATTATAATTTTGATGAACACAAGAAAATCATGCTGACTGGAAAAAGCCAGTCTCAAAAAAATATCATGTAATTTCATTTATGTAATATTCATGAAAGAGCCTAATTATAGAGGTAGAGGGCTGATCAGTGGTTACTAGGTGTTAGGGATGGGGCAGAAGGGTATAAGTGTAACTATAAAGGGGTAGCATGAAGGAGTCTTATGATACAGTTGAATATCTCAATTGTGGTGTTGGTTACACAAGGCTACCCATATGATAACACTGGGGAACACAATTTTTTGTTGAGTTAGATATGACACTTGTTTTTGACTAACTTTTGGCATCTGAATCCAAAAATGACCCCAGTTTTTCTCTATTACGTCGACTTCTTAAGGTACAGGATACCTTCCTTTTGTCCCAAAAATCATACAAAATATATATACAAAGGAAAATAAAGAAAAAATTACCTGAATGTACTGTTTATTTGGAGTTTTTTTTCCCATAAAGAATATATATTGTTACTGTAAGTCAAATTGTGTACAAGCTGTAAAGTTCTGCTACCAAACGTACATATTAAGGTATTTTATCTTTTTAAATGACAGGCTAGGAAATGCCAAAATGAGATACTTGAAACACTCTTCTTCAGTTGGCAAAGCTTTAACAAATTGCTTCGTGAGACCCAGTTTTATGTGCAGAGGTGGGAATATAATGTTCTTTCTGTCAACAAGTGGCTCATGTAAAATGTTTGGATCACCAGGTTTGAGGTCAGATCTCGGAGGCCAATTTGACTCCACCCGATGCTTCTCATGAGCTCTGCTGTCCCACATACACAGAAAACAGGGATACTTGGTGTATTCACGTTGCTGACCAAGAAGGAAATAGACCATTTTAAGGTCAACACAGACGACCCAATTGTGCTTGTGATATTGCAACAGATCAATGACTCTCTTTATGTCTTCAAATTCTTCATGAAAACAAACTGAATGGCTAATTGGGACTGCACCAAATAAATTGACATTGTGGAGGACACACTTCAAGCTCCGCTTTGAGCTATTGATAAGCAGTCGCCATTCAGTTGTGTTCTAGATTGAAATTCTCAATTCCTCCATTAAACCATGTGTGCCATGGCAATACACAAAGCCACTGTCACTTCAAAGTACTGCAGAAATGCACTTTCTCTTGATCAAAAGTAGGATACCTCCGCTCCTTTTTCAAGCAAGTTTTTCTCATGCAGTCTTGATGCTAGGAGTTCTGAAGCATTTTTGGATAGTCCCAAGTCATGCCAAATCATTCAACTCATGCTGATCAAATCTCTTATGAACTGAGTCATCTTCAATTTCAAAATCTTCATCGTTGCTATCACTTAGTTCTTCATCATACTCCTGTTTTTCAAAAGAGGGTAGTTCAATGACAACTGGCACTGGGATTTCAGCTGAATGAGGCATTGGCTATATAGCTGATTGTAGACTAGGATACTCTATTTTACATTTATTTTTTTTGTTATATCCTGACATTTTCACTATACAAAGGTAACAGTCACTTAAATGATCTCTGGGCTCTCACCAAACTGTAGGTATACCAAATGGCAATTTATCACGTGTTCCCTTCATCCACATCCATAAACTCTCAACACACTGCTTGCACACCCTGTGAGGGGCCCAAGACTTATCTTGATAACCAAGTTTTACTTTAAAATATGCAAAATAGGCTTGCCTGACAAATGTGCTGATGTTTGTCCTTTGACTGGGAATGGTGAAACTACCACAGATATAACAAACTGAATCAGGGTTGTTTAGGCACTTGTGATGAGAAATATCAGAGGCAGACATGATTTGAAGGAGAGGAAATAAGTACTATGTAAATAAAAAAATAAATTCTGCTAACTCCTTATAAACAGGCAAAAGCTTGGACTACACTTTGGAATATGATTCACTATACAGAGCAGCACACAACCTTTCACCACACTGTCTCATATGTAACTGAATAGCCTAGACAAGTATGAACTTGTTGCTGGTCTCCAAGGTCACCCTCTCCCCCTCCCCACTCAAGGGAGGTTTGCTCTCAGCCAATAGGAGAGTACTAATGCTTCCCTCAATCCAGGCCCAATCCAGCCTAGAGTTATTGCATTAGGATAAGCTGTACAGAAAAAAAAAAAAACTTGATGTGATAGAGGAAAACTAACTACAGTTTTGTAATCAGCATGCCTATTTAAGCCTAAAACAGCTGAAAAAAATCGCACTCAATAGGAATTATGTTAAAAATTGTTCCCCTGTGTAATATTCCACAGAGCCCCCCCACCCCCACACACATACACAAAAAAGCATGTATAACTGTAATTTGAATAAGCTCTATGGATTGTAGCAAAGTCAATTTCTTGATTTTTATTATGTGTTATAGTGGTATAAGATATTAACATTGGAAGAGGCTGGGGAAATTGTACATGAGATTTCCCTATATATTTCTTTTGCAGCCTCCTGTGAGTCTATGATTATTTCAAAAATTATATATTAAAGTATAAAATATGTTTTATTCAAATTATATACATATGAGAGACATATGAAAGAAAGAGATAAAAATGAAAGTGAATGAATGTCATCTTCAATTTAACAATCATTTATTACATGCATTCTATCACCAAGATTCTAATCAAAGCATAGTTGAAAAATACATTTTTAAAGATCATCCATTTCATTAAAAAGTGTTCTTGAGAGGTTCCAATCAAAACGTTCTTAATCTTTCAAAGTGAAATTTATCAGCCAGTAACAAAGAAATTGAAATCTATTGGCTTCCCTCAAAATAATTTTGAGGACTACATAATTTATTCTTCTCTCCACCACTCTACTCTTTTTGCTAAAACTACCAAGGATACCCTGATTTCCAAAATACAAGCCCCACTTTACCTTTCTAAAATTTGTCCTTGTTAACCAGTTTCTCCTTTTTTTAAAGTGCTATACTGTGTCAGCTTTTGTGTTCTCACTTTTTCCCCTAGTCCTCTTCTTGCCTCTCCAGCCATTTTTATTTAGATTTTTTTTTCTATTTTATATGTTCTCCCACTGCTTCAGTGATAAACTCCATGCTAATGGTTTTCCAATCTTACTTCAGTATCAACTCCTTCCTTAAATTTCAAACCCACATTATCAACTACTTAATTGTTTCCATTTCAATGCTCTCCAGGAACCTCCCATTTAACTTAATTCCCCACCCCTACCCTTTCTTCTTACACGCACTCTACACATAATAGTTGCTCAATAAAGATTTGAATTAAAATGGAAATATTCTTGATGTTTTAAATAACATAATTCTACCATTCTTGAATATCAGAAATCTCAATGCAATTCTTGGCTTTTCTCCATCACTCTTAATTCTAGTTAATCTCAAAATACAACTGATTTTACATTAATGTTTCTTAAATTCAAGCTCCCTTCCTTCCTTTTTTTAGTGCAAAAAAGCCAGTTTTTATTGTTGGGAATTTGGTCTAATCAGGATTTTATGGATGGCTGGAAGCAACCCCAGAATCATCAAGTCTGCTGGGAAATGAGGAGCAGAGCCAAGAAGGGGGGGCTTCTATTTGCAGAGGATGTCCAGATGCTGATCTGTAATTATCTTGGTATCTCCATTACATTTTGCCTGCTAAAATATTCATTTAGTTAGTCACAGTTTGGGGAAGTCTCCATTTTCACTTTGTAATTCCCATGGCACATTATTGCATGGTTTAGTAACGTTTTTGCTGCTGTGCTTGTAAGGTGGTGAGGTGAGGCTTTTGGACATGTCAACAAGCATGGGTTCTGCCTTTCAGGATGTCAGTCATTTTGATTCTGCCAATCAGAAGGCCTAGGTCGCTGTGGATTTGGAGTAAGGTCCTTTGTACCTATTCAAAGAGGAGATGAGATGGATGACTGCCCAGTTCCCTGATGGCACCTTGAAATGCAGAGTTTCTCCATTTGTAGAGCAATTACTTTCGAGTTTTCACCATTTCTCACTATTGACATGGGTTCCAAACTGGTCTGCACAGTTGTGCCTACAAGTTAATGACAGGAGAGAGATGTGTAAAGAGCTGACTGCAGTGTGAATTACAGTCCCCAACTCTTCAGTTTAAGATCCCCCAAACACCTTTGAAACAATAATTCCTTGTTGCAGAACCAAAGACCTTGTGAGAAATATTAAGATAAGAAAATTGAGCTTGTAAATGATTCTGTGAAAGTTCTTATTATAAACAGCCTTTACCCCATTTTCACCCAAACATCTTTTATTTTTAAATTATTATTTTTCTCTATTACAGTTGTCCCAATTGTTTCCCCTTTGACCTCCTCTACCCAACCCACCCCTGCTCCCAGTCAATCCTCACATTGTTGTCCATGTCCATGGGTCATTCACACATGCTTTTTGACTAGTTCCTTTCCCTTCTTTCCACCATTATTCCCAAACCCCCTTCCCCTCTGGCAGCTGTCAGTCTGTTCCATGTTTCCATCCCACTGATTCTATTTTGCTCATTAGTTTATTTGTTCATTAGATTCTTCTCATAAGTTAAGTGAGATCATATAGTGTATGTCTTTCACTGTCTGGCTTACTTCACTTAGTATAATAGTCTCCAGTTCCAACCATGCTATTGCAAAAGGTAGGAGTGCCTTCTCTCTTTCTGCTGTGTAGTATTCCATTGTGTAAATGTACCACAGTTTTTCATCCACTCATTTACTGATGAACACTTAGGCTGTTTCCAGCACTTGGTTGTTGTAAATAGCACTGCTATGAACATAAGGGTGCATATGTTCTTTTCAATTGGTGTTTCAGGATTCTTAGAGTATAATCTCAGCAGTGGAATCACTGGGTCAAAGACAGGTCTATTTTTAATTTTTTTGGAAATTTCCATACTGTTTTCCACAGTGGCTGCACCAGTCTGCATTCCCACCAACTGTGCAGTAAGGTTCCCTTTTCTCCACATCCTCGCCAGCACTTGTTGTTTGTTGATTTATTAATGACCACTGTTTGACAGGTGTGAGGTGATATCTCATTGTGGTTTTAATTTTCATCTCTCTGATGGCTAGTGATATTGAATATCCTTTCATATGTCTATTGGTCTTCTGTTTGTCCTCTTTGTAGAAGTGTCTATTCAGGGCCTTTGCCCATATTTTAATTGGATTGTTTATCATCCTGGTGTTGAGTCAAATGAGTTCTTTACATATTTTGGAGGTTAACCCCTTGTCCAATGTATCATTGGCAAACGTGCTCTCCCATACAGTCCTCTCCTTTTTCATTTTGATGATGATTTCTTTAGCCATGCAGAAGCTTTTCAATTTGATGTAGTTCAATTTGTTTATTTTTTATTTTACTTTCCTTGCCCTAAGAGTTATATCAGCAAAAATATTGCTATGTGGGATACCTGAAATTTTGCTGCCTCTAGGACTTTTTATGGTATCATGACTTAAATATTTAAGTCTCTTATCCATCTTGAGTTTATTCTGGTGCATGGTGGAAGTTTATGGTCTAGTTTTACATTTTTTGCATGTACCAGTCCAGTGTCCCAACACCATTTATTGAAGAGGCTATTTTTATTCAATTGTATGCTTATGCCCACTTTCTCAATTATTAATTGACTATAGAGACATAGGTTTATTTCTGGGCTCTCTATTTTGTTCCATTGATCTATGTGTCTATTCTTATGTCAGTACCAGACCGTTTTGATTACAGTGGCCTTGTAGGATAGTTTGATATCAGATATTGTGATCCCTCAAAGTTTTGTTCTTCTTTCTCAAGATTGCTGAAGCTATTTGGGGTCTTCTTGGTTCCATATAAATTTTTGAAATATTTGTTTTATATATGTGAAATATGTCATTGGTATTTTAATAGGAATTGCATTGAATCTATAGATTGTTTTAGGCATTACGGACTTTTTAATGATGTTAATTTTTCCAATACATGAACACACTATATGCTTCAATTATTTGTATTTTCTTCAATTTCTTTCTTCAGAATTCTATAGTTTTGTGGGTGAAGGTCTTTTACCTCCTTGGTTAAATTTATTTCTATATACTTGAATAAATATAAATTTATAGTAAATAGAATTTCTTTCATAGTTTCTCATTCTGATAGTTCATTGTTGGTGCACAAAATTGCCACCAATTTCTGAATATTGACATTGTATCTGCTATTTTGCTAAATTCAGTGATTAGGTCAAGTAGTTTTTTGGTTGAGACTATAGAGTTTTCTATGTACACTATCTTGTCATCTTTAAATAAAGATAGTTTTACTTTTTCCTTTCCAATTTGTATGCCTTTCATTTCTTTCTCTGGTTTCATCACTGTGGCAAGAACTTCCAGTACTATGTTGAATAAGAGTGGTGAAAGCAGACACACTTGTCTTGTTCCTCATATTAAGGGACAATATTTAGTTTTTGCCCACTGAGTATGATGTTGGCAGTAGGTTTCTCCTATACAGCTTTATTATGTTGAGGTATGCTCCCTGTATTCCCACTTTGCTGAGCATCTTTATCATAAATGAATGCTGGATTTTATCAAATGCTTTTTTCAGCATTTATTAATATGATCATGTGATTTTGTTCTTCATTTTGTTTATGTGGTGTATTACATTTATTGATTTGTGGATACTGTACCATCCTTGCATCCCTGGGATGAATCCCACTTGAACATGGTGTATAATCTTTTTAATGAATTTCAGGATCCAGACTGCCAAACTTTCTTGAGGATTTTATCATCTATTACAATCCAAGATACTGGCCTATAATTTTCTTTCTTTTTTTGTATCTTTACCTGATTTTGAAATTAGGATAATACTGGGCACATAAAAATAGTTTGGAAATCTTCCCTCTTCTTGAATTTCTTGGAATAGTTTTGGATGGATAGGAGTTAGTTATTCTTTGAATATTTGGCAAAGTTCACCTGTGAAGACATCTAGTCCAGGCCTTCTGTGCACTGGGAGTTTTTTGATTACTGCTTCAATTTCACTATTTGATATCAGTCTCTTCAGGCTTTCTGTTTCTTCTTGATTCAGTTTTGGAAGATGGTATGTTTCTAGAAATTTTTCCATTTCACACAGGTTGTCCAATTTATTAGCATATAGTTGTTCACAGTAATTTCTACAGTCCTCTGTATTTCTGTGGTATTGGATATAACTTCTTTCATATCTGATTTTATTTACTTGGGTCTTCTCTCTTTTTACTTGATGAGTCTGGTTAAAGGTTTGTCAATTTTATTTATCTTTTCAGAGAACCAGCTCCTAGATTCATTGATCCTTTGAATTGTTTTAATTTTTTATTTCTACTCTGACCTTGATTATTTCCTTCCCTCTACTTGCTCTGGGCTTTGTTTGTTGTTGTTCCTCTAGTTCTTGTAGATGTAGGGCTAGATTGTTTATTGGAGATTTTTTGATCTTTTTTAGGTAGGCCTGTATTGCTATGAACTTTCCTCTCAGGACTGCCTTCACTGTGTCCCATAAGTTTTGGGTTGTTGTGTGTTTATTGTAATTTGTTTCCCAATACTTTCTTATTTCTTCCTTGATTTCACTGTTAAAGCATTCATTATTTAATAACATGTTATGCAGTCTCTATGTATTTGAATGTTTTTGAGTTTTTTCTTTGAGGTTGGTTTCTAGCTTCAAGCCATTGTGATCCAAGAAGATGCTTAATACAATTTCAATTTTCTTAAATTTGTTGAGGCTTGTTTTCTGTCCTACCATGTGGTCTATCTTTGAAAATGATCCATGTGCATTTGAAAAGAATGTATACTTTGCTTCTTTGGAGTAAAATGTTGTATAAACATCACTTAAGTCCATTTGATCTAGAGTGTCACTCAATGCCACAATATCCTTGTTGATTTTTATTTGGATGACCTATCCATTGTTGGCAGTAGGGAGTTAAAATCTCCTACAATGACTGTTTTGCTGTAGATATTTTTCTTAGTGTTCTTCAAGATTTTTCTTATATATTTAGGTGCTCCTATATTTGGTGCTCATATGTCTACAGGGGTTATATATCATGTTGTTGGGCTATTCCCTTAAATAACATGTAGTGGCCTTCTTTGTCTCTTGTTATGGCCTTTGTTTTGAAGTCTATTTTCTCTGATATAAGTATTGTTACCCCAGCTTTTTTTTATGTCCATTTGCTTGGAATATTTTTTTCCATCCTTTCACTTTCAGCCTATGTAGATCTTTTGTTCTGAGGTGGAGTCTTGTAGGCAGCATATATGTGGTTGTGTTTTCTTATCCATTCAGCTATGTCATTTGATTGGAGCATTTAATTCACTTACATTGAAAGTATTGAATTATTGGCAATTTTTCCCTTTGTACCGGTGTGCCTCTCTCTCTCTCTCTCTCTCTCTCTCTCTCTCTCTCTCCATCTTTTTAAAGGAATTCTATTAACGTTTCTTACCATGCTAGTTTGGTGGAGATGTATTCCTTTAGGCCTGTTTTCTTGTCTGGGAAGGTCATTATTTCACCTTCTATTTTAAATGAGAGTCTTTCTGGGTAGTCTTGGTTTTAGGCCTTTGCTTTTCATTACTTGTAATATTTCATGCCATTCCTTTCTAGCTTATAGTGTTTCCTTTGAGAAATCAGCTGATAGCCTTATCACAGCTCCCTTGTATATTACTAGCTGTTTCTTCCTTGCTGCCTTTGAGATTCTCTCTTTGTCTTTAAATTTTGCCATTTTAATTATGATGTGTCTTGGAGTGGGCCTTTTTGGGTTCATCTTGATAGGGACCCTCTGCACTTCCTGATCTTCAATGACTTTTTCCTCACCAAGTTAGGAAAGTTTTCTGTCATCATCTTTTCAAATAGGCTTTTTTATTTCTTGCTTCTTTTCTCCTCCTCCTGGTATCCCATGATGTGCCTACTGTTACATTTCCCATTGTCTTGAAGTTCCCTTAAACAATTTTTATTCTTTTTGAGTCTTTTTTGTTATTGTTGTTGTTGCTCTCACTGTTTCTTTTTACCTTGTCTCCAACTCACTGATTCAATCCTCTGCTTCACCTAGGCTTCTTTTAATAATTTCTTCTAGTGTATTACTCATTTCAGATATTGTATTCTTCATTTCCTTCTGGATCTTATTCAGAGTTTCTATGTCCTTTTTAATGCTGCTGTAGTTCCCACTTTGCCCTGGCTGGTTTAGCTCAGTGGATTGAGCGTCGGCCTGCGAGCTAAGTGTCGCTGGTTCGATCTTCCAGTCAGGGTACATCAGAGAAGGAAAACTCTGACTCCAAAAAACCTCCGCTGCCTTGCGGCATACCTCTTCAGGGGAAAGGCTAAGGGAGTAAACCCCGACAGAAAATCCGGAGCCGGAGTCCCTAAGGCGGTTTGATGTTGTAGTCAACACCGGCAACTCCTGCGGCGCACCTGAACCCAAGCTGTATCGACTCCGTCTTTCCCTTGGACCCTTCAGCTGCGAAGAGAGGGGGGGTCTGCTGCATGGGCAACAGCAGACCCTCCATATTACCCTGCCCAGGCTCTGTAGCTTCAGCGTCATCGCAAGATGTCGATTCAACACGGGAGGAGACAGATACCATGTCACTCCCGAGTCGGACTGCACAGCCATTCTTGGCGGTGCAGATAGACTCTGAAGAAGCTACACCATCGTCTCTCGAGACGGACGGCTGCCGACGACGACGAGTTCCCACTAAGTTGCTTGTAGCTCCCCAAAATTTCTTTGTAGTTCTCCTTGAGCTCCTTGAGCATCCTTATAACCATTATTTAGAATTCCATGTCTAATAGATCGCTTGTCTCAATTTCACTTAGTACTCTCTCTGGGAATTACTCCTTTCTTTCGATTGGGGATTGCTTCTTTGTCTCCCCATGTTAGGCGAATCTTGTTTGTTTCTGTGTATTAGATTGATCTGCTTTGACTCCTTGTATTTGTGGGGTGGCCTTCTCTGATAGGAGACCTGTGGGACTCAGTGGTACAGTCTCTTTTATATCCTGAGCTGGATGCTCTTGGGATGCCCTTTATGTGGGCTCGCTCATTGTAACTGAGTTCTGATTGTTGTTAAGTTATCCTTCCCTCCAGCTAGTGGATTAACAGTCACAACACCCACCATATCTTGTATGCTATTATACAGGTGCTACCAGAACAGAACAAAACAACCCAGGAGACGAAACCCACTCCAGCAAAAATAACCTCCAACTGCAATCACAATAGCAACAACAACAAAAATATTAATATATGTGGAAAGGGATTAAGAATATTATAAATAAAAACAAATATGAGATGACTTACAGAAAGAAAAATGATTTTTAGAGGTTAGAGGGAGGAGAAATAATAAAAGTAAGGAACAGAAACAGAGTAAAGCAATAAATAAAATAAAATTTACAATGTTAATAAAAATGAAAGGGAAGAAAGCAAAATGAAGTAAGAAAAGGGAAGAGTATAATATGACATTAAAAATAAAAACAGTGAAAAATTGAAACAAAATTGAAGAAAAACAGCCACCACAGCAATATCTAAGACAAATGAGAAAAGATTGATAAAGTGGAAAGAGAATAAGAATATTATAATAAGAAAATAAAAGAAATTATGAGATGTATAAAGGAAAGAAAAATAATTTTTAGAAAATGGAGAAGAAATAATAAGAGTAAGGAAAAAACAAGATAAGAGAGGAAGAAATAAAATTAAAAATGAAAATAAGAAAGATCAGGAGGAGGCAAAATGGAGTAGTAGAAAGGAACAGTAAAATTTGAGATTTGAAATACAAAACTAGTGAACATTTGGGAATAAAATTGAAGAAATGCAACAGCAACCACCATATCAATTATCAAAAAGTGAAGATTAATGAATGTGGAGAGAGAATAAGAATATTATTAGAAAGGGAAAAAGAATGTGAGATAACTAATGGAAAGAAAAATGGTTTTTAGAAGATGGAGGGAAGAGAAATAGTAAAAGTGAAGAATAGAAACAAGGCATAAAAGGGAAAAATAAAGTTTAAAACAAAAATAAAAATAAGAAAGTAGAAGGCAAAATTGAGTAAGAGAAGGGAGAAGTAAAATATGAGGTTTGAGGAGTTCCAGTCAAGATCGAGGCCTAGACAGACATGCTGCATCTCTCTGAACAACTAAGAAGGAATACAACACCTCAAAACCAGAGAAAACCAGAAGTTCCAGAAAATCGAGTTGCATGGAAGTTCAACAAACAAACATATAAAGAAGAAATACTCACCCAGAGAGGTTGGAGTGGTGGATCTAGGGCAGAGAGGATGCAGTGAGGTGATGGGAACAGCAGTGGCAGCGTCAGGATGGTTGAAAGCACAGTGACACATTTTAAAAAGTAGGGAAGGACAACTGGGGAGTGCTCCCAGCACCAGACCAGACTGCACATCTCACAGTTCCAGCATCGGGGAAAATAATTTACAGTTAGAAGCCTCATTGCTTCTAACTGTTAAAACCAGTGGGGGTTGGGGCAGAGGAACTGCCTTTGGAACCAGCGATTCCACTGCTAGGATTATACCCAAAAAATCTTAAAACCCTAATTCAAAAAAACTTATGCACCCCTATGTTCATAGCAGCACTGTTTACAATAGCTAAGTGCTGGAAACAGCCTAAATGCCCATCTATAGATGAGTGGATCAAAAAACTGTGGTACATTTACACAATGGAATACTATGTAGCAGAAAGAAAGAAGGAACTCCTGCCATTTGCAACAACATGGGTGGAACTAGAGAGAATTATGCCTAGTGAAATAAGCCAGGCAAAGAAAGAAAAATACCATATGATATCACCTAATACAAGAAACTAAGGGACAACACAAACAAACGAACTAAATAGGACAAAGAGTAGAATAGCAGTCAATAGGGGAAAGGGGGGAGGGAGAGAAGGGGGATAAGTAAGGGAAGGGTCTAGTCAAGGAATGTGTATAAATGACTCATAGACAAGGACAACGGGGAGGGATATGATTGTGGGAGAAGTGGTGGGCTGGGTGGGGGGGAGCAATCGGGGGAAAATGGGACAACTGTAATTGAAAAACCAAAAAATAAAAGAAAAAAAATCTCACCATAAAAAAAGTAACAAAGTTAGTAACTCTGTAAATTTGTGGATGTGTTAACTAACATTACAGTGGTAATCACTTTGAAATATATATGTATATCAAATTATCACATTGTACAACTTAAACTTACATATATGTTAATTATATGTTAATAAAGCTGGAAAATAAAAGGAAGTTCTGCTTAAGAAGGAAGTATATGGAGGTTCACTGTTCTAATGTTTTAGTACCCTGAAAAGTGAGTTTTTACTACTAAATTGGCTAAATGCTATCATAGCAATAAATATGATGCTCTTTAGTATTATACTGGGTTGGCCAAAAAATTTATTTGGGTTTTCACATAAGATGGCTTTAGTAGCACTTAATTATCTTTAACTTCATTCAAAACATTTTTTTTAGATTGTATTGTGACAGCTGTCATATCAGCATGCATTGTAAAGAAATCAAAATTGGTGAATTTTTGTGTAGCCATTTTAATATTGAAAAGGAAGAAAATATGGAACATTTTTGGCATATTATGCTGTATTATTTCAAGAAAGGTGAAAACTCAACTGAAATGCAAAAAAATAAAATAAAAAAAGATTTGTGCAGTGTATGGAGAAGGTGCTGTGACTGATTGAATGTGTCAAAAGTGGTTTGTGAACTTTTGTGCTGGAGATTTCTCACTGGATGATGCTCCACATTGGGTAGACCAGTTGAAGTTGACAGCGATCAAATTGAGACATTAATTGAGAGCAACCAACATTCTACCACATGGGAGAGAGTCAACATACTCAAAATATCCAAATCAATAAAGTTATTGGTGAAAATGAGAAATGTGTCTTTTATAGAAAAAAAATATGGAATTTTAGGCCAAACCAATACTCCCAGAATAAATAAAATGAATAACAAAGTGAGAGTTCAGACTATAATCAAGCAAGTTTATGTATGCCAATAAGTTAGACTGCAGGCAGATTACATGCATATATTTCTGTTTTTATTTTTCAATTGCAGGTTTTATTCAATATTATTTTGTATTAATTTCAGGTGCACTGCATAGTGGTCAGACAATCATATCCTTTGCAAAGTGCTCCCCCTAATATTTCAAGTTCTCACCTGGCACCACACATAGTTATTACAACATTAGTGACTAGTATATTCCCTACCCCGTCCTTTACACCCCCAATACTATTTTGTGACTTAAGAAGATCAAAACAATGAACATTAAAATGGCAACAAATTCACAACTATCAATAATTGAGTCCAAATAAAAAACTAAGCAAACAAGCAGAACAGGAACCGAATCATAGATATGGAGATCATTTGGAGGGTTATCAGTTGAGTTAAATGGGGGGAAAGTTGCAGGGATTCAGAAGCACAAATCGGTAGGTACAAAATTGACAGGGGGTATTAGAACAGTATAGGTAATGGAGTAGCCAAAGAACTCATATGCATGGCCCATGGACATAAACTAAGGGAGGATTGCTGTAGGGAATGGGGGTACTGGTGGAGGGGGGCAAGGGAAAAATTGGGACAACTGTAATATCATAATCAATAAAATATATATAAAATATTTAGAAACCTTGCTACTTCCCATTAAAAGTATCCAATTTTATTGTCTGTTTTCTTGATGTTGAGTCATATAAGCTTTTTATATATTTTGGAGATCAGTCCCCTGTCTGAGATATCATTGGCAAATATGTTTTCCCATATGGTTGGTTTCCTTTTCATCTTGCTGATGGTTTCTTTTGCTGAGGAGAAACTCTTTAGTTTGATGTAGTCCTATTTGTTTATTTTTTCCTTTAGTTCTCTTGCCTTAGGAGATGTATCCGTGAAAATATTGTTATGTGGGATATCTGAAATTTTCTGCCTATGTTTTCCTCTAGGGCTTTTATGGTGTCATGGCTTACATTTAAGTCTTTGATCCATCTTGAGTTTATTCTCGTGTGTGGTGTTAGTTAGTGGTCTAGTTTCATTTTTTTTTTGTACGTCCCTGTCCAGTTCTCCCAGCACCATTTGTTAAAGAGGCTCTTCTCACTCCATTTTATGTTTCTTCCTCCTTTATCAAATATTAGTTGGCCACATAGTCCTGGATTTATTTCTGGACTCTATTCTGTTTCATTGATCTATGTGTTTGTTCTTATGTCAGTACCAGACTGTTTTGATCACAGTGGCTTTGTAGTATTGTTTGATGTCTGGTATTGTGATTCCTCCTGCTGTGTTCTTCTGTCTCAATATTGCTTTTGCTATTCGGGGTCTTTTTTGGTTCCATATGAATTTTTGTAGTATATGTTCTAGATCTGTGGAATATGTCATTGGTATTTTAATAGGGATTGCATTAAATCTGTAAATTGCTTTGGATGGTATGGCCATTTTGATGATGTTGATTCTTCCCATCCAAGAACATGGTATTTGCTTCCGTTTATTTGTATCTTCCGTAATTTCTTTCTTCAATGTTCATAGCAGCACTGTTTACTATGGCTAAGTGCTGGAAACAGCCTAAGTGCCCATCTGTAGATGAGTGGATCAAAAAACTGTGGTACATTTACACAATGGAATACTATGCAGCAGAGAGAAAGAAGAAACTCCTGCCATTTGCGACAACATGGATGGAACTAGAGAGAATTATGCTTAGTGAAATAAGCCAGGCAAAAAAAGAAAAACACCATATGATATCACCGAATACAGGAAACTAAAGAACAACATAAACAAATGAACTAAATAGAACAAGGAGCAGAATAACGTTGAATAGGGGAGAGGGGGGAAGGAGAGAAGGGGGATAAGTAAGGGAAGGGTTTAGTCAAGGAACGTGTATAAATGACTCATGGACATGGACAATGGGGAGGGATATGATTGTGGGAGAAGGGGAGGGCTGGGTGGGGGGAGCAATGGGGGAAAAATGGGACAACTGTAATTGAAAAACCAAAAAAAAAAAAAAAAAGTATCCAGTTTGTACTTCTTAATTCCTTAATCTTTTTCATCCAGTCCCCTAATTCCCCTCTTCATCTGCCAATCATCAGTCTGATCTCTGTATCTATGTGCCTATTTCTATATTTTCTGTTCATTCGTTTGGTTTTTAGATTCCACTATAAGTAAAATCAAATGATATTTGTCTTTCTCTGTCTGACTTATTATTTAGCATAATATCCTCTAGGTCCATGCATACTGTCACAAATGGTATGATTTCATTCTTTTTATGGCCAAGTAGTATTTTATTGTATATGTGTAGCAGTTATTCTTTATCCACTCGCGTATTGATGGACACTTGGGATGTATCCATTTCTTGACTATTGTAAATAATGCTGCAATGAACACAGGGTGCATATAATCCTTTTGGATTAGTGTTTTGGGTTTCTTTGAATATATACCCAGAAGTGGAATCACTGAGTCAAAAGGCAGTTTATTTTTAAGTTTTTGAGAACTTCAATAATATTTTCCATAGTGGTTGCACCGATCTGCATTCCCACCAATAGTGCATGAGGATTCCCTTTTCTCCACATTATCAACACCACTTGTTGTTTGTTGATTTATTGATGACGGCCATTCTGACTGGTGTGAGATGATATGTCAGTGTGGTTTGGTTGTAATTTTTATTTCCTGATGATTAGTGATGATGAGCATCTTTTCATATGCCTATTGGTCATCTGTACATCCTCTTTGGAGAGTGTCTGTTCAAATCCGTTGCCATTTTTAAAATGGGGTTGTTTGTTTTTTTGGTGTTGAGTAGTATGATTTTTTAAAAAATAAATCTGGGATATTAATCCCTTATCAGATATGTCATTGGTGAATATGCTTTCTTATTCAGTAGGTTGTCTTTTTGTTTTTATTGTTTCTTTTGCTGTGCAAAATCTTTTTACTTAATGTAGTCCCATTTATTTATTTTTCTTTGTTTCCTTTGCCCAGGGAGATATGTCAGAAAAAATATATTGCTAAGAGAAATGTCAGAAATTTTACTGCTTATGTTTTCTTCTAGTTGTATGATTTCAAGTCTTACATTGAGGTTCTTTATCCATTTTGAGTTTATTCTTGAGTATGGTGTAAGAAAGTGATCTACTTTTAATTTTTTGCATGTATCTCTCCAATTTTCTAATATCATTAAATTTTTTAATTTTATTTTTCAATGAGTTACTTTCAATATTATTTTGTATTTGTCCCACCAACACTATTAATTGAATAGTCTTTACCCCATGTTATGTTATTACCTCCATTGTCATAGATTAATTGAGCATATAAACATGAGTTTATTTCTGGACTCTCTATTCTGTCCCATTGACCTATGTGTTGGTTTTTATGCCAGTACCAGACTGCTTTAATTACAATAGCCTTATAGTATAGTTTGATATATGGTAAAATGATACTTCCACTTTGTTTTTCTTTCTCAAGATTGTTGTGGCTACTCATGGTCTTTTGTGGTTCCATATAAATTTTTGGAGTAATTGATCTAGTTCTGTGAAAATGTCATCATTGTTTTGATAGGAATTGCCTTGAATCTATAGATTGTTTTGGGTAGTATGGACATTTCAACAATGTTAATTCTTCCTATCTGTGAGTACATTATGTTTCCATTTATTTGTATCTTCAACAATTTATTTCTGTGGTGTCTTATAATTTTTTGAGTAAAAGTATTTTACCTCCTTCATTAAATTTATTTCTAGGTATTTTACTTTTTTGATGCAATTGTAAGTGGAATTGTTTTCTTAGTCTCCCTTTCTAATAGTTCGCTATTGGTGTATAAAAATGCAACTGATTTCTGGATACAGTATTCTCTCACTTATAACGGGTATTACGTTCTAGAACTGCCCCCCCACGATTGGTGAAAATTCGCGAAGTAGGAACCTTACATTTATTTTAGTATTTATATATATTTTAAGGCTTTATAAACCCTTCCCACACACTTATAAACTGTTCCCAGTCCCTTATGAACCTTTCCCACTCCCTTATTAACCTTTTACACACCTTTATAAACACTGCTTATTTCTTAAATATATTCTACACTCTTAAACCTACGTAACTTTAACAACATACATATACAGTACTGCAAAATCCCGCGATATAGCAAAAAATCCACGATAAATAATTAAATATAATATTTTTAAAAATCCCGTGAAACAGTGAGGCCATGATAAGTGAACTATGATATAGAGGGACTACTATATTTATTTTGTATCCTGCTACTTTATTGAATTAATTTACACGTTCTAGTAGTTTTCTGGTGGACTCTTTAGGATTATTTGTCTATAGTATGCCATCTGCTAATAATGACAGTTTTAATCCTTTTTTTCCGATTTAGATGCATTTTTTCCCTTCTTCTTGTCTGATTGTTGTGTCTAGGACTTCTAGTACTATGTTGAATAAGAGAGGTGAAAGTGGGCATACCTGTCATGTTCCTGACCTTAAGGGAAACACTTTTAGTTTTTCTTTATTAGGTACAATGTTAGCTGTGATTATGTTATATATGCCCTTAATTATGTTTAGATGTGTTTCCTCTAGTTCCACTTTACTGAGAGTTTATTCATAAATGGATGCTGCATGTTGTCAAATGCTTTTTCTGCATCTATTGATATGATCATATAACTTTTATCCTTTATTTCATTTATGTGATGTATCATGTCAATTGATTTGTGCATATTGTACCAACCTTGCATCCCAGGTGTAAATCCAGCTGATTAAGGTTTATGACCTTTTTAAATGAATTGCCCAATTCAGTTTTCTAATATTTTTTGAAGATTTTTGTCTCTATATTCACCAGGGATACTGGCCTAAAATTTTCTTTCTTTAGAGTATCTTCATCTGGTTTTGGAATTAGGATAATGCTGGCTTTGTAAGTTAAGCTTGGGTGTCTTCCCTTTTCTTGAATTTTTGGAATAGTTTGAGAAGAATAGTTGTTAGTTTTTTATTTTTTTTATTTTTTAATGTTTGGTAAATTTCACCTGTGAAGCCATTCATTTCAGGACATTTGTTTGCTAGGAATTATTTGATTATTGCTTTGATTTTCTTGGTTGTAATTGGCTAGTTCAGATTTTCAGTTTCTTTTTGATTCAGTCCTGGGAGATTGTACACTTTTAGGAATTTATCCATGTCATCTAGATTGTCCAATTTCTTGACGTACAGTTGTTTGTAATATTTTTATAATTCTTTGCATTTTTGTGGTGTCAGTTTTTATACATGCATATATTTCCTCAACATAGCAAGATAGCAAAGAAATAAAAAAGATACAAATTCATGATGATGAAGACCATAGTGAATGAAAGTTGTATGAAAGCTGGAATGCAGTTGGAGGAGTAGTAACTAATGAAACAGAATGGAAGAGCCACAGTTTAGAATACTTGTAGAGGGGTAATACAGTGAAAGAGAAAGTCAGCCTTCCCTTCATCAATGTAATTTGAAAAGGAGAATGAGTGAGATGTAAGGCAGAATTGGGAGAATGAATTAACTCATTTTACAGAGTTGATTACCCCCATTCCTCTCCCATATCTGGTTGACAGAAAACAATATAGTCAGATATATTCTCCATGAGCCCCCACAAATTGGAGTGATATTTTTCAAAGAGATGGGGAGATCCAAGAGCAAAGTTATATTTTTGTATTTAGGCAACTCTCAACAAAATGTTTAGCTCCCTATTCATGTATATGCAGCTCCCAATCACTATTTTTATTGCCTCATTTTTCCATGTGAACAAAAAGAAAAAAATCAGTGATTACCAGATACTTGAGGAAAACTTTCAACATGAAAGGGAATAATAAACAAATGGAAAAAATAAAGGATCCTTGACAGGGAAAAAAGAGAAGAGAAGCAAAAACACTCTAATTTGTATACTCAGAGCGATTGAAGAAATTATTGCATTTATATAACAGAAATAGGATTTCTAAAAATAACTAATAAGAAAACAAGAAAAAGCTGTTGATATCAAATATATGATCACTGAGATAAAATTCAAGGGTAGAGTTGGAAAATAGAGTTTAGGTAATATCAAAGAAAGTAGCACAAAAAGACTAAAATATGTAAACTGAGATAGAAAGAAATATAATACATTTGGTAAACCTAGGACATCCAACATATTACTAATAAGAATTCAAGGGAGAATGAAGTAGATATAATTATTAAAGAAACAATGCCAGGGTATTTTCATAGTATATTCTTGGGAAATTTCAGAATACAAAGTGTAGAGATATCCCCAAAGCTTCCAGATGGGGGAGAAAAAAGGTAACCTACAAAGAAGTGAGAATGGTATCAACATCAGACTCTTATCAGCATTCTTATAGGTGAGAGAGCATTGGGGCAATGCCTTCAGAATTCTAAAGGAAAATTACTTTCTTCAATACAGCTAAACTATCAGTCAAGTGTAAGAATAGAATAAAAGTATTTTCAGATATGAAATGACTTCCAAAATTAATCTGCATCAAATGTTTTTAAAGGAAATTGAGGATTTAGTTAAGCAAAAAGGAAATAAACCAAGAAAGAGGAATACACGAATTCTTGAAAAGACTGTATCCAACCCAGGGAAGTAGTGAAGTTCCAGGATGTAGCTGTGGAGTAAGTCTAGAGAGAAATTGGCCCAAATTGGAGCCCAAGGCCTCTGGGAGGGAAGTTTCCCAAAAATGTTTCCATTCATAAATTATGATGGAGGCTTCAAAAATAAACCAACAAACAAAAAGAATGTAATGCAAGTAAATAGTACAAGGTGGAGAAAAAATAAAAAACTCCAGTAAAAATGAAAAAGATGGACAAGAAAGGAATTATAATCTAAATTGTCACCCTGAAGTGAGCATTATGTACATAATTGCAATAATATAAACAGTGATGATTGATTTTAACTTTCAGGTTAACCTACAGACAAAGTGCATAATACTTAATTATAATTATAGAATGAATGAAAAAAATATACAGGTGAAAAATTGTGGAGGTAAAACACTGAAGGAACATGTACTAGAAGTATTATACTCATAATATGTAAAATTCAAGACAACTGATAGAGGAATCAAAATAGTTTTATAATTATGTTAGATAAATGGGAGAGAAAGGGATAATGACATATGTGAGGCCAAGTGGTACAGCATCTTATGTAGAGATAAGGGGAAGTAACTACAAAAAGAAACCCCTAAACAAATAACAGGGATGGTCCTGAAGAGTATAAGTATAGAGTGTGGCATGGTGGAGCAGAGGTCTGTTGCTGTGCTTCATAAATACTCCTGTATTGTTTTAACTCTGTGTATGTTTAACTTTGATAAATACTTTAAATTATTTAAGAAATTAAGACATTTGTGGGTTTTTTTCAGGTTTTTGTCCAATGAATATGGCCACAGTAAATAATGGTACTTAGATCAGGAAAAATCAACAACGATTTGTTAGACACTTATGTGGCTACTACCCTACCAGGTGCTAGAGGGAGTTCCAAGAGTGTTTTTTTTTTATTGTTTTTCTATTACAGTTGTCCCACATTTTCCCCCATTGCTCCCCTCCACCCACCCCTTCTCCCACAGTCAACCCCCACCCCGATGTCCATGTCCATGAGTCATTTATACTAGTTCCTTGACTAGACCTTTCCCTTCTTACTCCCTTTCTCTACCTCCCTCCTCCTCCTGGTCACTGCTAGTTTCCTAAGGGTGTTTCAAGAGACAGTCTCTGTCCACAAGGAACTTGAAATCTAGTTGGGCAAAGCAAACCAGTGCATAAAACAATTAAAGAAATAAAATACATAGTAAAATACAGAATTGTTACAATGCTAAATTATTCCCACTAGCAAATATGGCAGAATGAAGATAAAATCAGTGTGGATTGAAATTAGGGGAGGCTTCAGGTAGAGCTGGGACTTCTTTCTGGTCTTAAATTATTGGAAAATATGAATAGGTCTAGAAGGGAAGGACGCCAAAGGAGAGACAGGAGACATGTACAAAGGCTTTGAGATTTTTTCTACTTATGTATTATTAGGCAGAAATATTTATCCTCTTTATATCACTAAAAAGCTCGCTCTCTTTAAATCTTCCTAAAATAACAACTTTCTTTGAGTGGATTATTATTATTATTATTATTTTGCTGACAGTTCAGTAAATTTTCTGTCGCTTTGCAGAATGGGAACTGCAAGTTACTAAATGAGTTCTTTATTCTGTGCTCCTTCGGTGCCAAGTCTCAATAAAGACAGATGGGTTTCCCCCATTGTACTGTTATTTCCTATATCTCAGGCTGATACGTATGAGACTGAGATCCTGACCCAGTCATTGTCAATATAAAACGTTTCATCCTTATTTATTACCATACTTTAATTGCTAGGGGAAAATATCAATTAAAAAACAAAGGATTTAAAATTATTTAAACAAAACCAGGGTGTCTGAGCAAATTAAAACTTTTTTTTTCCATTTTATCATCTTTGATGGAGTAAAGTGAAAGTGGTGGGATGATTAGTGTTGTTTATGTTAAATTTAATTAATAAGAACTCACAGCAATGTTCCATGAAGAATGTACATGTTAAAAAAACCATGTTGTTATAGGACTATCAATTCAGATATATAGATTCAATTCAATGAAAAATTTAGCCAAGTTATTAGGCTTTATGGGTCATCCTGGAAGCCCTGTATAGATATAGCTGTACTCAGCAATCAAACTTTAGAGTGGTTTCTTGGTAGTAGCCCTGAAGATAAATTTTATAGCATAGTCATTGCCTCCTTAAATCCAGTTGGGAGAAGATGTTTGCTGCTCCCCATGTGTTGTGATGCAATGTGGGAAAACCAGGAATACCCCTTTCTCCAAATTTACCCCAGACTATTCCCTCTTCTTCTTACTGCCACAAATCTAAAATGTCCTTCACTCATCTATTCATGCCTTGGTGGTAGGAATTTACATCTCTAGAGAGCCTGAGCTAAATTGCATCTAACTCCTCAGATCAGATCTTATGGCTCCATTCAGGTTTTAACACTTCATTTATTAAAAAAAAACATATTTTATTTATTTATATTTAGAGAGAGGGGAAGAGAGGGAGAAAGAGAAGGGGAGAAACATCAATGTGTGGTTTCCTCTTATGTGTCCCCAACTGGGGACCTGGCCCACAACCCAGGCATGTGCCCTGACTGGGAATCAAATGGGTAATCCTTTGTTTTGCAGGCCAGCTCTCAGTCCTCTAAGTCACATCAGCCAGGGCAGCCTCTAACATTTAAATGTTGATGAGTTTATCTGATGGTGTATGATGATTTATTTTCAGGATAACATCTATTTTAAATTTTTAGATATACTGTATACTGTGGTTTTTATGTATTTAATATATCACATACATAAGAGAGTATACAGAACACATGCATATTGTTGAGTAATAACATTAAAAGGAGCATCTATCCACTATTTAGCCTAAGAAATAGAATATAGCTAACATCTTTGAAGTACCTTGGGTGCTCCTTTCTGCTCTCCAGAATTAACCATGATTCTGAATTTTGTGCTTCTCATCTGTTTTGTACTTTATGTATCTCTAAATAATCTGTTTAGGTATTATGCATGTTTTGTATCTTTACATACATGGATAGGCTCATGCTGTGTATATTTTTCTCTAACATTTTTGCTCAATATTATATTTTAAAGATTTACCCATGTTGATGTGTATGACTATAATATATTCATTTTTACTGCCTAAGTATTTTACTATACATATACACTAAAATTTATCCATGTTGCTGTCAGGTTACTTACTTTGGTTTTAAAAAACATTTTTATTAGATAATACACGCTTACAATTATAAAAGAAAACCTTAAACAATATTTAAATATATAAAGTGAAAGTCCCCTCCACTCTTCCCCCTTACTGCTATAGAAATAACCACTGTTAACAGTTTAGTTTCCTATCTTGAGACTTTTTCATGCACATGTGAATATGTGGTGTGTGTGTGTATACATGTAAGAAATACGAGTACATACAGATTTCTTCTGCAATTTGCTTTCATTCAACCACTAGACAGCCTTTTATGTAATTTCTTACATATTTACCTTGTTCTTTTAAATGTTTTACCTTTATTCTTCAGCATGCATATAGCTTAAATTATTTAACTCATATCCTACTAATGAACACCGGTTTCTTCAAAGTTTTGCTATTTAACAACAGTTCAACAATTCTCTTTATATACGCATACATCTGCATGCAAAAGTAGAATTGTTGGATTGAAAATATTCAAGCTTAAATTTATATTGATACAGCTAACTGCCTTCCAAAAATAATTCACAATTTTACACTCTAACCAACAATATACTGGCATATTCCTTTTGCACATGCTCCTTCCAACAATAGATAGAAACTGATACTGTCTTTGGCTTCTGATTATAAAAGAACTACATTTAATTTGCAATGAAGTTGAAAAACATGGAAGACTATTAAGAAATAGTTAAAATAGGACTTCTGGCCAAGATAGAGGCCTAGACTGACACGCTCCATCTCCCTCCACAACTAAGATGGACTACAACTACCGCAAAACCAGAAACAACCAGAAGTTCCAGAAAATAAAGCTATATGGAAGTCCAACATATGAAGTTATAAATAAATGGTGCTCATCCGGATGGGTAGGAGGGGCATGCCGGGGTGGAGAGGTCAAGCTGTGCTGGCTGCAGCAGCTGCAGTGACAGGCGGCAGGACTGTGGTAAGCACAGATGCCCATATTTAAGGGGAGGCAAGAAGCACCTGGGAGCACCCCTAGCTGCAGACCAAACCTGTCAGCTCACAATTCCAATGCCAGGGAAGGTAGACCCCCATTGCCTTGGATGTGAGGCCCAAGGGTGTGGGGACAGAGGAGGAGGTTCCCGGTCTCTCAGCAGAGAGAGAACGGCAGGAATCCATTTTGGACCCCCGCCCCCACACAAAGCGCTCATTGTGGTGAGAAGGGTCTCCCGGTAGTGACAAGTGCATGAGGCTCTGCCTCCTATAACATAAGAGGTGTGATAGCCCTGCCCAGGAAGCAAAAAACTGCCAGGATAGCAGGGATAATGATAGAGATCCCAATCATGCAGCTGACCAGAAAGCAAATACATGAATTAATGGATGAACAGATAGATAATATTTCTGAGGCTCAGTTCAGAGCTATAGTTATAAGACAGCTTACAGAAATAACAGCAGGCCTTAATCAATATGGGGAAGGAATAAAGACTAGTGTTGCTGAAATGAACAAAAACACAAACGAAACAAGTGGTGAGGGAAGGAAAACCAGGGATCAAATCAACAAATCGGAACATAGGGAAGGAACAAACAGTCAACCAGTGCAGAAAGAGGAAACAAAAAAGTGAAAAAAATGAGGAAAAGCTCAGAAACCTCTGGGACAACTATAAGAGAACAAACATCCGAATTATAGGGTTGCTAGAAGGTGAGGAAAAAGAACTAGAAATTGAAAAAATATGTGAAAAAATAATGAAGCAGAACTTTCTGAACTTGTGGAAGGAAATAGACTTACAGGTCCAGGAAGAACAGAGAATTCCAGAAAAACTGGACCCAGGGAGAACCTCTCCAAGACACATTATAATCAAATTGTCATAAATTAAAGATAAAGAGAGAATCATAAAAGCAGCAAGAGAGAAGAAGAGAATTACATACAAAGGGGTCCCAATTAGACTATCAGCTGATTTCTCAAAGGAGACTCTGCAGGCAAGAAGGGACTGGCAAGAAATATTCAAAGTAATGAAAATCAAAAACCTACAGGCATGAATACTCTATCCAGTGAAGCTGTCATTCAGAATAGAAGGGCAGAGAAAGTGTTTCCAGGACAAAATAAAACTGAAAGAGTTCATCAGATCCAAACCACTGTTATATGAGAAGTTAAAGGGACTTGTTTAGAAGAAGGAGGATCAAAAATATGAACATTAAAATGAAAACTGTATCACAACAACCAACAACAGAAGCTAGGGAATTGAAACAAAGGCAAACTAAATAGGCAACGAGAGTGGAAAAAGAATTATAGGTATGGGGAACATATAGAGGGGAGGTCAGCGGGGAGGGGGAAGGGGGAAAGGAAAGGAGATGATGCTGGAATTAAGAATCATAGTAGGAAGGAGTGGAGTAGACAGGAAGATGTTGAGAAGAACTATATGCACAACCAATGGGAATGGACTAAGGCGTGGGGGACAACTGGAGGGAGGGGGGGTCACTGGGTGGAGGGCAGCAGAGAGAAAAGAAATTGGGACAACTGTAACAGCATAATCAATAAAACATATTAAAAAAGAAAAAAATAGTTAAAATATTGTATATCATTATTAATCAGTGAGAACCATCATTACCTGTTCAGAATAGTTAACTTTCACTCTTCTTTTTGTGTATTGATGACCTTTGACATTCAAGGGGAATATGTCCTAAGACATTCACAACACTGCCAAATCTTCAATGCATATAAAACATATTTTACTCACAGAACAAGTTATTGCATTGACAGTAGGTTTCTCAATGAAACTGTTTTCTAATCACTTTTATTTATTTTCATATATAGCATAAAGTGAACTTGTTCATATCAAAGATCTATATACCACCATCAAAATCAAACAGCTCTACACTTTCATGTATTCAGTATTTCTATATACTAGCTAAGTATTATCTTACACGTTTTTACTCTTTCTCTCCAATTCCATCACCAGCAATTGCATTTGTTTTTTATTTTTAGGCCACTTTAAAAGAAATTAAAAATAATAACTGGACTTCTGGCCAAGATGGAGGTGTAGGTAGACACATTTTTTATCCTTCCACAACCATAAGAAAAATTACATCCATCTCAAAACAAAAACAACCAGAACTATCAGAAAATCAAACTGCACAGAAGTCTAACAAAGAAAGATATAAAGAAGCAATACTCATCCAGACAGGTAGGAGGGGCAGAGAGGACGCGGTATGGTGTCTATGGTGGTGGTAGTGGCAGCAAGGCAGTGGCTGTAGCTGACCATTGGAAAGAGTAGTCAAACATTATAAAAACTGGAGGAGCCCCTGGGGAGTTGCAGGCCAGACCACGCAGCTCATGGTTCCAGCACCAGGAAAATAAAACCTCATTGCTTCTGGCTGTGAATACCAGTGGGAGCTGGGGCAGTGGAAAAAACTTCCCATTTCTCATGAGAGTCTGTTAAGAGGGCTCACCCCAGTCCTAGAGCATCTGCAAATCCACCGACTCTGGGAACCACCAACAGAGAAACAGCTAGAGGGGCATCAGTTGCATATGGGAGGCAGGTGAGGTGACCGGAAAAGGGACGAGTACTGAGTAAGCAGCATTGTTCCATCTCTGACTCCTTGCCCACATACAGCACCACAAGGTGGTGAAACAGGCGACCCTGCACTGACCTAAGGCTCTGCCCCTAACAATGTAACTGGTGCAACAACTCTACCTAAGACACAGAGGCAAACACAGAAGGTTGTTAAATTGAGGAGACAGAGAAGTATGGCTCAAAAAAGGGAGCAGTTCAAGGCTCCAGTGGGAGAACTAAGTGATGAGGAGATAGCCATCTAGGAGATGGAGAGTTCAAAACACTGGTGATAATAATGCTCACAGACTTGAAAAAACAAGATTGAGTATGACAAATGCATAAGGGAAGAAATGAAGAATATACTAAGTGAAATTAAGAAAAAATCCACATGAAACCATTGAAGGGAAGGAAGCTGGGGTTCGTATCAATGATTTGGAACATAAGGAAGAAATAAACAGTTACTCAATACAGAATGAAGAAAAAAATGAGGAGAGGCTTAGGAACTTCTGGTCCAACTTTAAATGTACCAACATCTGAAGCATGGGGTGCCAAAAGGAGAAGAGAAAGAACAAGAAACTGAAAATCTATTTGAAAAAATAATGAAGGAAACATTCCTAATTTGGTGAAGAAAATAGACATACAAGTCCAGGAAGCACACAGAGTCCCAAACAAGCTAGAACCAAAGAGGACCACACCAAAACACATCATAATTAAAATGCCAAAGGTGAAAGATAAAGAGAGAATCTTAAAAGCAAGAGAATAAAAGAGAATTACCTAAAAAGGAGCTCCCATAAGACTTCCAGCTTATTTCTCAAAAGAAACTTTGCAGACAAGAAGGGACTGGCAAGAAGTATTCAATGTGATGAAAAGCAAGGGCCTACAACCAAGACTACTCTATTCAGCAAAGCTATCATTTAGAATGGAAGGACAGATAAAGTGCTTCCCAGACAAGGTAAAGCTAAAGGAGTTCATCATCACCAAGCCCTTATATGAAATGTTAAAGGGACACATTTAAGAAAAAGAAGATCAAAACTATGAACAGTAAGATGACAACAAACTCATAACTATCAACAAATAAATCTAAAAACAAAAACGAACTAAACAAACACCTAAAACTGGAACAAAACCATAGATATGGAGATCATATGGAGGGTTATCAGTGGGGAGGAGGAAAGGAGAAAATCAGGGAAAAGTTACAGGGATCAAGAAGCATGGCTGGTACGTACAAAATAAACAGGGACATTATGAATAGTATGGGAAATGGAGAAGCCAAAGAACTTATATATATGACCCATTAACATGAACTAAGGGGGGGTGCTGGAGGGAAGAGAGGTACTGGACAGAGGGGGGCAAAGGGGAAAAATTGGGACAATTTTAATTACATAATCAATAAAATATACATCAAAAAGAATAAAATAACCATTTGCTTTCTTTCTATACAGTATTCTTTTTTTCTATTTATTTCTTTATGAACACTCATGTTTTCTGGTATAATATGACACTGTAATGCTAACTTATTCCAGACCCCTCTGTATTTTTCATATATTTAGGAAGCATTTTTCAGAATATATAAGCTTGAGTTAATAATGCCTATTAATAATTACCCTAATGGCATCTCAAAATTTATGGACAACCCCTGTGTTAGTACAAAATGAATTTTTAAAATGCCAAGTCATTTCAATAAAAACAATAGGTTAGAGAAATCATCCCTTCTAACCCCACATTCTCCTCAAGGGAGGTGAGTGAAGGACATAGGTGGGCTCAGGTCCACTTAGGATTAAATCAAGGCTCCCGTCTTACCACCTATGTGACTGGGGCAAGACATTAACCTCTTTAAGCCTCAGTTTCCATTGCTATATTGATGGGGATAATAGTAATTAATAAATAGAATGGATAGCGGGGTGGAGTGCCCTAGAACATGTTAAGAGCCCAGCACAGTGCTAGAACATGGAAGGTATTCAATGCATGGTGGGTGAAAGCCATCAGAGTGGCAGCAGTTGGTGCTTCTGGCTGTGCCTTAAATTTACCTTGGTCTATTCTGTTTCAACTGTGAGAGTGGAAAGTACTCTGAATTGGGAATTAACTTGAGAAAACCATTTGTTTTCTTTAAGACTCAGTGTCCTTATCTTTAAAATGAGATAAATATACCCTGGCCATGTGGCTCAGTTTGTTGGGACACTGTCCCATGCACCAAATGTTTGAAGGTTTGATTCCCAGTCAGGGCACATACCCAGGTTGCAGGTTCAATCCCTGGTCAGGGCGCATATGGGAGGCAACCAATCAATGTCTCTCTCTCTCTCTCAAATTAATAAGCATGCTCTGACCAGTATGGCTCAGTTGGTTGGAGCATTGTCACATAAACCAAAAAGTTGTGGGTTTGATTTCTGGTCAGGGTACATGCTTAGGTTTCAGGTTCCATCCGCAGTCAGGGTGTGTGAGGGAGGAAAATGATAAATATTTCTCTCTTACATCAATGTTTCTCCCCTCTTCTACCTTCCCCTCTAAACAAACAGAAAAACAAACATATCCTCAGATAAGGATTTAAAAAATAAAAAATAAATAAATACATATATACATAAAATGGGATAAATACTACCTAGCTCAGACAGCTCTTAAAAAGATTAAGTGAATTAACACATGAACATGTCTGGCAACATAGTAGAACCCTAAATTTGTTTCTCTAGTAGTTTGGAGGGGTTTGTTTTTAACTTGAGACCATCCATTAGGGAGGTTCTATAGGAAGGAGGACTGCAGGAGAAAAGACTAGCCCAGAAGACTGAGTTGCTATTCTGGCTACCTATCACAAATAACCTTCACATTAGCCACAACTTAGGAGCTTAAAACAACAATTTTCTTTTTCTTTTTCTTATAATTCTGTGTTTCTTATAATTCTGCCAGTTTTCTATTTTAGCCTGTAAATGCTGCCCTCAAGACTGTAAAGGAGGAAAGAGGAAGGACATCTCTAAAATCAGAGAAGGAAAACTCTGACTCCAAAAAACCTCCGCTGCCTTGCGGCATACCTCTTCAGGGGAAAGGCTAAGGGAGTAAACCCCGACAGAAAATCCGGAGCCGGAGTCCCTAAGGCGATTTGACATTGTAGTCAACACCGGCAACTCCTGCGGCGCACCTGAAGCCAAGCTGTATTGACTTTGTCTTTCCCTTGGACCCTTCAGCTGCGAAGAGAGGGGGGGTCTGCTGCATGGGCAACAGCAGACCCTCCATATCACCCTGCCCAGGCTCTGTAGCTTCAGTTTCACTTGAGAGGACACTCCAGCGTCATCGCAAGATGTTGACTCAACACGGGAGGAGACAGATACCGGTTATAAGCTCATCCGATTGGCGAAGGAAACGAGCGCCAGGGGTCTCCTCTGACGGTGGGAGAGGTCATCGCACCTCACTGGACAGGTACCGTCTCGCCATGGCTCGCCTGCCCCACTGGGTGCGTGGGGATCAGAGAGGCGCCTCTCGAAAAGTGGGCCACAAAACACCCGCACCAGTTAATTCCAAGCAAACAACAAGAAAGAAGCCTCCGGCTCTTCGCCTCGCTAGCTGGAACATCAGGACCATGTGCCCCGGACTTACTGCAGACCTTCCGTGGATCAAGGGTGCCAGGAAAACCGCTGTCATCGATAGGGAACTGGCACGACTAAACATCGACATTGCGGCTCTACAGGAGACCCGGTTGGCCGACAACGGAACTATCAGAGAAACCAACTACACCTTCTACTGGCAAGGGAAGTCTCCGGACCAACCAAGACAGCACGGTGTTGGGTTCGCTGTGAAGAACACGCTTGTTAACTCCATAGAGCCACCCACAGGAGGCACAGAGAGATTACTTACCCTCCGATTGTCAACAACTTTCGGCCCAGTCAGCATTCTTAGCGCGTATGCCCCAACCCTCTGCGCCACCACCGAAGAGAAAGAACAGTTCTACCATGCACTGGACGAAGCGTTATCCAAGATTCCCAGAAGTAACGCTCTCTATCTCCTTGGAGACTTCAACGCAAGAGTAGGAGCCGACCACATGGCCTGGCCCACCTGCCTTGGAAACTTTGGGAGAGGAAAGATCAATGAGAATGGTCAGCGACTGCTTGAGCTCTTGTGTCACCACGGCCTGTGCGTGACAAACACATTCTTCAAGTGCAAAGAGATCCACCAGGTGTCATGGAGGCACCCCCGCTCCCGCCATTGGCACCAGCTTGACCTCGTCATCACCAGAAGAACGGATATTGGCAGCACCCTCCTCACCCGCAGCTACCACAGTGCAGACTGCGACACGGACCATGCCCTCGTGGTAAGCAAGGTGCGCATAATGCCGAAGAGGTTGCACCACTCCAAGATGAAGGGTCGCCCACGCATCAACACCAGTTGTGCCAGCAACCCAGTTAAGACCCAGCAATTCATCAACAAGATGGAAGATGCACTCGGCGAGGGAGTGGCGGCAGATGACATTATCGAATCCAATTGGCCACGTCTCCGCGACGCCATATACAACTCCGCCATTATTGCTTACGGGAAGAAAGAGCGGAAGAACGCTGACTGGTACGAGGCTCACTGGGAAGAAATGGAACCCGTGATCGAGGCTAAGAGGAAGGCCCTACTGGCTTACAAGGTCACGCCCACTCCCAGTACACTTCAAGCTCTACTGGCTGCCAGGAACAAAGTCCAGAAGATCGCCCGCCACTGTGCCAACACCTATTGGCTAAACCTGTGCAGAAGCATTCAGGAAGCCGCCGATATAGGCAACGCACGAGGAATGTATGAGGGTATCAAGAAGGCAACAGGCCCAATCCCCTCCAAGATCGCCCCCCTTAAGTCCAAGACAGGTGAGGTCATCACTGACCAGGAACAGCAAATGCGGTGGTGGACCGAGCACTACCTCGAGCTGTACGCAACGAAGAACACCGTAACAGACACTGCTCTTAAAGCCATCCCAGACCTACCAGTCATGGAGGAGCTAGACACCCCACCTACTGCGGCAGAGCTCGGCAAAGCCATCGACCGCCTTGCTTGCGGGAAAGCACCAGGAAGCGACGGAATCCCTCCAGAAATCCTAAAGAGCGGGAAACCAGTCCTGCTACAGCCGCTCCACCATCTACTCTGTCTCTGCTGGAAGGAGGTTTACATCCCCCAGGATATGAGAGACGCCAACATTATCACCATGTACAAGAACAAAGGAGACCGCAGTGACTGCAACAACTACCGGGGCATCTCTCTCCTCAGCGTCGTCGGCAAAGTATTCGCCCGGGTCGCTCTTGCCCGCCTGCAGACCCTTGCTTCCCGCGTCTACCCAGAGTTCCAGTGTGGCTTCAGAGCTGGCCGATCAACAGTGGACATGATCTTCTCCCTACGCCAGCTGCAGGAGAAGTGTCACGAGCAGCATAAACCACTCTACCTCGCCTTTATTGACCTCACGAAGGCGTTTGATCTGGTCAGTCGAAGCGGACTCTTCAGCTTGCTACGGAAGATTGGCTGTCCACCACATCTGCTTGCTGTGGTCATGTCCTTTCACGACAACATGCACAGCATGGTGTCCTACAACGGCGCAACCTCTGAGGCCTTCCCAGTCAGCAGCGGAGTAAAGCAGGGCTGCGTCCTCGCGCCTATGCTGTTCGGAATCTTCTTCTCCATGCTCCTCCAATACGCCTTTAAGAACTGCAGCGAGGGTGTCTTCATTCACACCAGATCCGATGGCAAGCTCTACAACCTGGCCCGTCTACGAGCCAAGACCAAAGTCAAAGAGGTGCTCATCCGTGAGATGCTCTTCGCCGACGACGCAGCTTTGACATCACACTCCGAAGAGGGACTCCAGCAGCTAGTCACTTGCCTTTCCCACGCATGCAAGGAGTTCGGACTAGCCATCAGCCTGACGAAGACGAATGTTATGGCTCAAGGCACGGGGACTCCCCCATGCATCACCATCGACGGATACACCCTGGAGGTTGTCAACGACTTCACTTACCTCGGGTCCACCATCTCGAGCTCTCTGTCAGTCGACTTGGAGGTCAACCGGAGAATCGCCAGGGCAGCCACAGTTATGGCCAGACTGAACCGGCGAGCGTGGAACAATTCCAGCCTCACTGAGAAAACCAGACTGCGCATCTACCAAGCCTGCGTACTCAGTACTCTCCTCTATGGCAGCGAGACGTGGACCACCTACGCAAGGCACGAAAGGAAACTCAACAGCTTCCACATGAGGTGCCTGCGACGCGTCCTGCATGTCGCCTGGCAGGATAAGGTCCCCAACACCGAGGTGCTGAAGCGAGCCAATATGAGCAGTTTGCATGCAGTTCTTAGCGAGAGACGCCTCAGGTGGCTCGGCCATGTCAAAAGAATGGATGCAGGCCGTATCCCCAAAGACCTCCTCTACGGCGAGCTAGCAGAAGGCAAGAGGATGACAGGGCGCCCAAAACTGCGGTTCAAAGACATCTGCAAAAAGGACATGACACAATGCTCCATCAATCTCAACACATGGGAAGTTCAAGCAGACGACCACCTAGCCTGGAGGCTCGCGGTCAGGCAAGGTACGTCACGTGCAGAGGCTGCGCGCAACGAGGAGGCGGTCCAGAAAAGATCGAGGTGGAAGCAGCGTCAACAGCAGCAACAACGGCCATCTGCCTTCACCTGTACCAAGTGCGGCAGGGATTGTCACTCCCGAATCGGACTGCACAGCCATTCTCGGCGGTGCAGATAGACTCTCAAGAAGCTACGCCATCGTCTCTCGAGACGGACGGCTGCCGACGACGATGATAATTCTGTGTGTCAACTGGGCATTTCTCACTCAGGACCTCTCATGCAGTTGCATTCAGATGTCAACTGAAGCTACAGTCATTTGAAAGCTCAACTTGGCTGCATGTCCAACAGGCTTACTTGCTTGCTCTTGGTAGAGCGCTCATTGGAGCTACAGTCTCTAATTAAGCACCTGTCTATGACCTCTGCGTCTGGTCTAGGCTTTCTCAAAACATAGTGACCTTAAGGCTTCAAAAGGAAATGACCAAGTGGATAAGTCAGAAGCTAGCTGCATTGCTTTCATGACCTGGTCTTGAAGATCATCTAGTGTCACTTCCTCTAGAATCTGTTGGTCAAAGCAATCATGAACCTACCCTTATTCAAGGGATAAAGACATAGAATTTGTACCTATCTTTTAAAATTCTCATGGGTACAAGAAATGCTAAGATTATATGTGAATTCTGAAAACCTTCCCCCTAACATTATAGGCAGTCTTGCATGATGATGAAGAGTGCTATCTGGGTTCAAGTTATGATTCTACCACTTATTTCAGTATATTCTTTAGAAGTTACCTAACATCTCTGTCTCTTAGACTTCTTGTTTGTAACCTGGATAACAGTACCATCTTTATTGGTCCTATCAGAAAGAGTGTGTGGCCCTGGCTGGTGTGGTTCAGTGGATTGAGCACTTGCCTGTGAACCAGAGGGTCACTGGTTTGATTCCAGTCAGGGCACATGTCTGGGTTGCAGGTCAGGTCCCCAGATGGGGATGCGTGAGAGGCAACCACACATTGATGTTTCTCTCCCTCTCTTTCTCCCTCCCTTCCCCTCTCTCTAAAAATAAATAAAAAATATTTTTAGAAAAGAAAAGAAAAATAAAATGCCAAGTTATTTTCTTTTCATTTTTAGGATTGGGCCCAATATGCAAATCTGTTCATGTCACTTTTCTATTTTAGTTGTCTTTTTATTTCTTAGTTTTCATAAAAATGGTATCATACTAAACATATTACTGTATACTTTGATTTTTCATTTAATTCTTGTAATAGTCTTGACATCATTCTTTTTAATAGCTAGGTAATAGTCTAGAAAATTATGTTCTATAATCTACTCAACCATTACCTTATTGATGAATATATATGTTTTTTTTAGTTGTTTGTTTATTCTAAAAAATATTCCTTGGTTGAATATTGTTTCATCTTACCTGAGACTTTCATGGTTTTAGCACCAAAAGTCCCATGTCCCTGAAAACTTTTCAGTCCTGGAGAAACTACTGGTATTTTTGTTTTTGTCACATATTTTCCAAGAACTTGGATTATCATATAATATTGTTGCTTTTATACAGAATACTTTGTAAGAAATCCTATTGGAATGGGACCCAGGTAATTTATCCAATGGGAAATGTGGAGAGCGAGTCATATAGAGTATAGCTTTTGTCCATTTTAGCAGCCATAATAGAAGTCATTAAGCATTAGGACATTTGAGCAAGGGAAGAAAGAATCACAGAAAAGACATAATATTGTTGAATGGGTAAAGAAAAATGTAGAAGGACCCAAAAAACAAATTTCACTCTCATATTTTGCCAAGAATGAGTCATGCTATCTAGAACTTCTAGTTTAACAACATAGCAGTGAGTTAAGAATCTGGAGACCTGTATTGTGTAATATCTTTATGTCTCAATTTATAAAGTTCAGATAGTAAGGATTAAACATTTGCCCCTTTTTTATATCCTGGAGGTATTAGAAAGCTAAATCCCATTGTTTATAAAGTACTTTGAGCTACTTAAGCTATTAAAAGTGTTTTTACAAATATGAATTCTTGTTGCAGTAATCCACATAGTCTTCTTGGCTCATTTACAAATGCTGGGTTGTATTAACATCTCAATTAGTATTGCACAAACAAGGTTTCAGTCAGCCTATTTAATAGGTACATGTACAGCTTCTTCTGCTATGTGAGGTAGTGCATTTCAGAAATAAGATCCTCAATATTGCTTGCCTCATGCTTTTAGTCAGGCAGCCAATTAAGACAGCAAGAACATGTGCCTTCCAGGACCTTGCACTCATTTGTCTCTTCTAAAATAGTTTCAAGGCAATTTGTTAGGTAGCTGCTGCCCGAATAATTGGTTTTCCTTTGATAATTGCCAATGTATTTCTGGTAAGACCTGAAGAGAGACAAGGAAGTTAGGAAGGAATGTTCTAGGGCTATTTATTCTTTATAATCTTATTTGATCAACTTTTTAGGTATTCTCAATTTTGGAACAGTAGAAAAAAACAGCAACTAATCCACCAAACTGATATGGAATAACCAAAGCCTTAGAAGCCACATATTTGAAAGAGACAGAACTGCGAAGAGCATTGTAAATTAAAGTTGCATACTGTAGGATAGTCTCTATGGGAAGGGGTCAGGTGGCCTAGTAGAAGCAAAGATTGAGGGACCCTGTTTCTACCAATTGGCTATGAGACCTCAGCCACTGGATAGCAGTTTCTCATTTTGTAGATGTGGTTAATAATAGCTGTTCTAACTGTAGGAGCAGTATAACATAGTTGTTGTGAGTGCTGGCTTCAGAACCAAAGTGATTGCACTGGAATCTTGACTCATTTGTCACTTATTTGCTATGTGACCTTGGGCAAGTCACTTAACTCTCTGAACCAGTTTTTAAATCTGTGAAATGGGGTTAACAGTGGCATTGGCTCTAAAGGGATGCTGGAGGATTATTGTGAGATAATTCATGTGAACTGCGTGTGTCACACATTTTGCCATCAACATTTACCACATGTCAGCTGCTATCATATATTATGTTTAAGATCACAAGCTCAAGATCTAGCCAGCATCCATGCAAATCCTGACAATACCAATAAATAACCTTGTAAATTAACTTAACCTCTCCATGACTTGGTGTTTTCATTTGCAAAATGGGAATAGTGATTGCAAAGATCTCAAACAGTTTTGCAAGTATTACATGAAACATTTTATGTGAAGGGCTTCAACCAGTGCTTGGCACAGTTAGTATTTAATAATTAAGTATCACTATTTTTTTAAAGTATATTTTATTATGTTGTTACAGTAGTTCCAATTTTTTCCCTTTTGCTCCTCTCTGCCCAGTACCCCACTTCCATCCAGCAATCCCACCCCTTTTAGTTCATGTCCATGGGTCATGCAAATAAGTTCTTTGGCTTCACCCTTTCCTATATTTTTCTTAACTTCTTCCTGTCTATTTCGAACCAATCGATTATGCTTCTTAATCCCTGCACCATATCCCGATTTCTCACCCTCCCACCCCTGCTGATAACCCTCCAAATGATCCCCATACCTATGATTCTGTTCCTATTCTGGTTTGCTTAGCTGGATTTTGTTTTTAATTTTTAGATTCAGTTGTCGATACTTGGGACTTTCTTGTCATTTTAGTGTTCATAGTTTTGATCTTCTTTTTCTTAAGTAAGTCCCTTTGACATTTCATATAATAATGGCTTGGTGATGATGAACTCCTTTAGCTTTACCTTGTCTGGGAAGCACTTCATCTGCCCTTCCATTCCAAATGATAGCCTTGCTGGATAGAGTAATCCTGGTTGCAGGTTGCCTTTCATCACATTGAATATTGGTTGCCAGTCCCTTCCTGCCTGCAAAGTGACCTCTGAGAAATCAGCTGATAGTCCTATAGGCACCTTCCTGTAGGCAACTCTCTGCCTCTCTCTTGCTGCTCCCAGTACTCTCTATTTATCTTTCATCTTTGGCATCTCAATCATGATGTGCCCTGGTGAGGTCCCCTCTGGGTCATGCTCGCCCAGGACCCTCCATGCTTCTCAGACCTGTATGTCGATGTCCTTCATAAAATTTGGGAAGTTTTCCTCATTTTTTTCAATTCTTGCTTCCTCATTCTGCACTGGTTGACTGTTCTTTCTTCCTTATGTTCCAAATCATTGATTTGAACCCCAGTGTCCTTCCCTTCACCATTAGTTTTGCATGGATTTTCCTTCATTTTACTTAGCATAGCCTTCACTTCATCTCTTATGCATTTGCCATACTCAAGCATATCTGTCAAGCCTCTGAGCATCTTTATCACCAGCGTTTTGAATTCTGCATCTGTTACGTTGTCTATCTCCTCATCTGTTAGGTTGACTATCTCCTCATTGCTTAGTTCTCCCACTGGAACCTTGATCTGTTCCCCCTTTTGGGCCATACTTCTCTGTCTCCTCATTCTGACAGGCTCCTGTGTTTGTTTGCCTCTACGTCCCAGGTAGAGCTGTTGCTCCTATTGTTATGGCATATTCAGTGAGAATAAACCACTTGGAGACAGTGAATAAGGAAAGCAAAGGGTTTATTGCCAGGAGCTGGGCTGAGAACAAGTCTTCAAAATGGCGCCGACCCCAAATGGGGATTAGGGCAGGGTTTATATAGGGTCTTTTCCTTTGTCAGAAAAACAATCCCAGCAGGAAGTGAGGGTAGGGCAGCTGCAGGTAGGTATGTACATGACATCTGGCAGCAACAGGGACAAGGTTTATAGGGTTATCTTCAGTCATAGTCAGCTGCTTAGTCAGATTCTCTGCAGGACAGACAGCTCTGCAAAAAGGCCGGATTCTCTGCAAGAGAAAAGCCTCAAAGAGGCAATTACTTAATGCTAGCAGCAGACATTTGCAAATTTTTACAGGCCTTAGGCAATGGGGCCCTTAGGGGATGACTGGAATTACTTACAAGGAATGGCTGAAGCCCCTACATTGTTACGTTGTAAGGGGCAGAGCCTTAGGGATTTGTTAGTACAGGATGACCTGTTTTATCATGTTGTGGTGCTGTATGTGGGGGAAGGGTCTGAGAGGGAACAATGCCACCTGCCCAGCACTCGCCCCTTTTCCAGGCACCTCGCCCACTTCTGCACCAAACTGGTGCCCCTCTAGCTGTTGCCCTGGCCATCGTTCCCAGAGTGGGTGGGTCTGCGGATGTTCTAGGGCCGTGGGGGCCCTTTAAACAAGTGCACTCTGCTGAGAGACTGACAGTTTCTGCCTCCACCCCAACCCCCACTGGTCTGCACAGTCAGAAGCAATGAGGTTTGATTTTCCCTGGTGCTGGGACCGTGAGCTGCTAGGTCCAGTGAGGAGCTGGGATCGCTCCCCAGGTGTCCCTCCTTACTTTAAAACGTGTGACTGCTCTTTCTGCTGGCCTGCTGCTGCCACTGCTGCTGCTGCCACCACACCGCATCCTCTCTGCCCCGGCTCCATCCCTCCTACCTGTCTGGATGAGTATTTATTCTTTATATCTTTGTTCACTGGACTTCCATGCAGTTTGATTTTCTGGAACTTCTGGTTGTTTCCAGTTTTGAGGTACATAGTTGTATTCCTTCTTAGTTGTGGAGGAAGACATAGCGTGTCTGTCTACACCTTCATCTTGGCCGGAAGTCTAAATATCACTATTTTTACCCAAGAGTCTTGATGTAGGCCAAGCTTATATTCAGGGCTTTTCTTTTTCTGGCTTTACTCATACCTCTCCTTTGGTGTTAGTCATTTTTAAGGCCCAGTATCTTTATCATTGTTTCTTTATTTTTTATTTTCTTTATTGAAACCTGCTTTCAAGCCACTTTTTAAAGCTTCATAAAAGTTTAATTTTTCTTGAGGCTTTGCAGTTTAGCTGAACTTTAAGCTAGAACTAAAGAGAATTAAGATTTCAGATTGAGGATGAGTGAATACTACGGGGCTTTGGGGAGGAAATCACACCTCTGGAAAGTCAACTTGATAGGCCCTACTTAGTATTCCATAGTTATTGTGAGAAAAATGTGAGCAATTGACACATGCAAAAATCTAAACACATTGTGCACATACCAAGTGTTCAATGGAAGAGACTGTCTGGGAACCTCCAACTTTTATTTCTAACTCACAATCGTGGAATACAGATGCAATTTAATGAGTGATTCTTGTATGTTGAGTCCTACATCATCTCAGTTATGCATTATACCTATCCTATGTGGTAGGCATTAATTCTGTTTCACATTAAAGTAAATAGGGATAAGCTTTAAGAAGTTTAAATAATTTATTCCAAGTTCACATAACTCATAAATGGTGGAGCCAGGACTTGAACCCATATTTACCTAATTTCAGATTCCCCGATCTTTCTACTCTACCACATAGAAAGAGTTTTTGTTCTCAGTACACAGTGTCAGTGAGTGTGAGCTGCTTTGGGGATTCAGACTTGTCTGGTAGCCTGTTTGAAGAAGCAGAGGGACTGCTGAGCATTTATCTTATTACCGTAACTCATTGGAGAATCTCTTGCCCTATCCAGCCAAAATGATTGCAGTGGTCAACATTCTGATATTCATTTTGAAATTAAGTTCTTAGCATCCTAATGGGGCCTAGACAGTAAACTAAACTGTGATTCAAAGTGCTGACAATAGAGGTTTGGCATTTTCAAGGATGGTATTTGCAATAATGAAAGAAGGAAACCCAGTTGATGACTGGGTGAATTGTTCCTCCCTCAAGTTCTACTAGAATGGAATAAGAGATAGATATTCATAGTGCTCCTCCCAATGTCTGTGTGTTGGAAATAATGTGGCTGCTCATCTAACTTCATCTTTGGGATTGAGGCTAGACAACAATTGATTGTGAAGCTGGTGACAAGAAGGGGAAAGTTATGCTTTGTACATTTTATTTTTTAATTGAACTTATTAAGGTAAAGTAGGTTAATAAAACCATACAGATTTCAAATGTACTACAATTCTATAATAAATCATCTGCATATTGCTTCATATGCTCACCACCCGAAATCAAGTCTCTTTCTGCCATTTATCCCCCTTTTGCCCTCTTCTACCTTCCCCCACCCTGCTTCCGCTCTGGCAATCGCCACACTGTTGTCTGTGTCCATGTGTTGTTTTCATAATCCCTTCACCTTTTCACCCAATACCCCTTCCCTCTGACAGCTGTCAGTCTGTTCTATGTACGTATAATTCTATTTCTATTTTGTTTTTTTTTATTTTGTTCATTAGATTCCACGTGTAAGTGAAATTATATGATGTTTATCTTTCTTTATCTGGCTTATTTCACTTAGTATAATACTTTTCAGATCCATCCATGTTGTTGCAAAAAGTAAGGTTTCCTTTTTAAAAAAAAATTTTTATGGCCAAGGAGTATTCCATTCTGTAAATGTATGACAGCCTTTTTATCCACTCATCTACTGATGGGCATTTGGGCTGATTCCAGATCTTGGCTATTTTAAATAACACTGTTATGAACATAAGGATACATATATTCTTTCAAATCAGTGTTTTGGTTTTTTCCAATATAGTTCCAGAAGTAGAATTTCTGGATCATTAGGCACTTCCATTTTTTAATTTTTTGAGGAACTTCCATACTGCTTTCCAGTGGCTGCACCAGTTTGCATTCCTACCAACAGAGCACAAGGGTTCTTTTTCTCCATATCTTCACCAACACTTGTTGTTTGTTGATTTATTGTTGATGGCCATTTTGACAGGTGTGAGATGATATCTCATTGTATCTTTAATTTGCATTTCTCTGATGATTAGTGACATTGAGCATCGTTTCATATGTACTTTGTACATTTAAAAAAACTTTTTCATGTACACAGTAAGAAAAGATGTCAAGAAGTAGATAATAGACACAGACATAGATTTTAGTGGTGATTGGCTCATGTTTTCCAAAGAATACACTGCATCTTAAGAGGGCTTGCTATGCTTGCAATACAATACTCCTCTGGTTGGAGCACAAGATAGTCTTTTAGTAAATATAATACTGGCTCATAATGGATCATGTCTTGAGAGGACTTTGTGACTCCATTTCAATGTATGTTTTATCAGTAGTGAATTTTAAAAAATGACTGTTTACCTTTCCTCAAAATAATACCATAGGATGAGGACCACTTTGAATCAAGAGTGATGAGACTGAAAGATTCCCAGTCATGAACAAAGATGAACATCTGCTCCCAGACCACAAGTTACTCACAATTTAATGGAAGAGATAAACATGTCAATATCATTAATATGATATAAAGCAGAATGAATTGTATGCTACATCAAATTATCAGTGCTAAGCAAAGTGATTTGAGAGTATGGAGGAAGGTTGAGTTAGTTCTCTTCAGGTGGTTAGAAATGGTTTCACAGAAGAGTTAGCCCTTTACTTGGGCCTTGAAAATTGAGTTGAGATTTGATAAAGAAGATGCAGGAAAGGATACTCCAGGCTGATGGAACCCCACAATCAAAAGCACTTATGTGTAGAAGTAAATGTCATTTTTTTGTTCTTGTCTTTTCCTTTGGTAACGACGAGTTATATAGCTGTATTGTTTGAGCATATAGTGTGTGCAGCTACTTGTGGAGGCTAGTGAACCTGAGTCTGGAAGTGGGAGTCAAGTACTGAACTGCAGTGATACTCCTCTATTCCTAGACTTTGTGGAGTATAATGGGGGAAACATGATGGTATAGACTTTTGTTACAGATTGAATGTTTGTGTCCCCCTCATTTGTATATTGAAATCCTAAACCCTCAATGTGATGGTGTTAGAAGGTGGGACCTTTTGGATGTAATTAGGCCATGAGCATGGAGCCCTCATGAATGGGATTAGTCAGTGCCTTTATAAGAAGGACAAGAATCCCCTGGCTGCTGTGGCTCAGAGGATTGAGCATTGGACTGCGAACCAAGTGTCGCTGACTCAATTCCCAGTCAGGGCACATGACTAGGGTGCAAGTCAGGTCCCCAGTTGGAGGCGCAAGTAAGAGGGGACCACACAGTGATGTTTCTCTCCCTCTCTTTCTCCTTTCCTCTCTCTCTAAAATAAATAGATAAATAAATAAATAAATAAATAAAATTGTTTATAAAATATAAAAAAGAAAGAAGGACAAGAAAGTTTCCTTCCTGTTTCTGCTCTCCAATATGTGGATACAAGGAGATGTTATACACTGTTGTAGCAGCCTGAGCTCACTAAGACACCGTCTGTTTCCAGGACTGGCTCATACACTTGGAAAAGTTGAGGATTAGGGAACCAGCAGACATCCTATGGAACATAATACAGTTTTTCCACAGGGTAAACTCTTGATTATGCAGGAAATCATTAGTAAATTTAATATCTAAATATCTCTAAAGTTAAATTGTATCTTATAATTTCAGACTCTCTCCTTATCTGACTTTCTGTAACTTAAAAGAAAAATCCATGTATTTTTCTTCTGTTTCCACTGCATCCTCCTATGCCTTTCAGTTGTAGGTACTGTAAAAGGATTCCATGGTAGCTCAGAGAAGAAACAAGAATTCTGGAAACCCACAGACTAGATATGATAGTTCACTGATAAATTAAAGGGATAGGTTTGTCAGACTAGAAGCATGGCTCAGTAATGTATCTCTGATCACTCTCCAAAGAGTTTAGGAATCATGATGATTCTCCCTGTACATAGGTTATTTGCAAGATCCTTTAAACATGGATTCTTGCTATAAAACCAATGCTAAATTTATTAATAAAGCTAAAGTGCTCCTTTAGGAGATTGACTGCATTTATTAGTGCCAACTATTGATACTTGTGCTACAAAGTAATTTGCCTGTGAATTGAGTAAATTAATGAAGGAGCAACCTATTTATAGCAGTGTAGTAGTAATTGTGATTAAAATGTATGTCAAATTTATAGAGAGGTTTATACATTGTTTTTCAAACATGCTAATATATTTGGACTAATTCTTTATGATCAAAAAAGCAATGAATGAGAGTTTAGACAATTTCCCCTGGAGGTTTATCTTACTTGGGGTTCGAGTTCTTAATTCAGTAGATAAGGCAAAAATTACTGTAGCAAAAACTACTAATTGCCTACCCAATGTGCATTTTCCCCTTCCCTTTAGTGACAGAGATTTTTTTCTGAATGTTCTTATCAAAAACTACCATTCTCAGCCTCCTTCTCAGCTAGGGGTGGTTAATGAGATCTAAGTGGACCTTATTAAAAAGGTTATTTAAGACTAGACAGACTGATGGTGTAGGCCTGGGTTTCCCTCTACCTCTCACATTTCCTTTCCAGAATCTGAACTTGATGGCTAGAGCTCTAGTAGCCATTTTGGACCACAAAATGATCATAAAGATGGTTTTGCATGAGAGAGTATGTTCATGTTTTTATTTTATTTTTAATATGCTTTACTGATTATGCTGCTGCAGTTGTCACTATTTCCTTTCCCTTTGTTCCCCTCCACCCAGTGACCGCAATCCCTCGAGTTGTCCCCCCCCAGTCCATGCCATTGGTGGTGCATATAGTTCTCAACATCTTCCTGTCTACTCCATGCCCTCCTACTATGCTTCTTAATTCCTGTACCATCTCCCTCCCTTTCCTCCTTCCCCCTCCCTGCTGACCTCCCCCCATAATGTTCCCCATACCTATAATTCTTTTCCCCCTCTCATGGCCTACTTAGTTTGCCTTTGTTTCAGTTCCCTAGCTTCTGTTGTTGGTTGTTGTGATACAGTTTTCATTTTATTTTTTTCTTATTTAATTTTTTTCAGTGGTAGCTCTCTCGCTCTTTTTTTAAGTATATTTTATTCATTATATTGTTACAGTAGTTCCAATTTTTTCCCCTTTGATCCCTTCTGACAAGCACCCCCCTCCCCCAACAATCTGAACTCCTGCAGTCCATGCCCATGGGTCGTGCATACAAGTTAGCTGGCTTCACCCTTTCCTATATTATTCCTTTCTTTTTAATTATTTATTTATTTATTTTATAACAATAAAAAATAGCAATCCCCCCTCTCAGACTTAAGACCCTTTATAATCTTATAAAGGACAATGGGCTAACGTCTCGTGCTGCTCTAGCTGCTTCAAGCTGAGCATGGTTGTCGTCCTACCTACACTTGGGTCCAGAAATACCTAATAAGAGTGGGAGTGTGGAGGGAAGGGTGGTCTTCTTACATGGGGAAGGATCTTGCCCACTCCAGATCAGTTGGCTGTCCCAGGAAAATGGCGTGCTTGCTTTAACAGGCTGGCATTCTTGTTGTATTCTGGGGGCAACAGATTTGGCAACAGGTTTAAAAGGCATCACTCAATCCATAACCACTATATGACAAAAGGCAAGTATTAATTTTTCAATGTCCCAAATTAGGAAAAAGGGGCTTCTTTGAAGGAAGGTGTGCCAGGCACACCACACCTGTCCAAAACCCATTTGCCCACTATACTTAGTTTGGGTTGATAGAAATATTTTAGATTTCTCTGCTTTCAGACTTCTGGGCCCTTTCCATCCAAGCCATTAGGACAGAAAAGAGAAATCAGTTTTAAAGTGAGACACACAGACCACCCCATTCTTCACCAACCCAGCCACTTAGTTCAGCTAAACAGTTGAGTCTCAGGAGGCAGTGATGCAGACCGGATTAAGTGAGGCCTATATGTACAGACAATCACTCAGGTAATGAGATCATAGGCTTATGCCCTTTGAAAACAAAAAACACATGTGAATTTATGCAACATAACCCACAAACCAGTCTCTAAATCTGCAAGACTGTCTTATTGGAAAGACATCCAGTTGGAAGGCATTTGACATGCTTCTTGCCTGTAAATTAAGCATCTTTGATGATGTCACAGACATAGTTTAACTTTCAAATGAAAACAAACTTTAAATGAAAAGAAACTTTAAAGATGGTTAGCTGCACTGCTTTATGGTCTACCACTGAGCATTGTGATTTTCCTTGAATCACGATTTTTCTACTTAAGATTACCCTCCTTGTCCTTAAAGGGACTGCATTAAGTCCATTTTTAATTTATCCTATTCATTTGCATAAACACAACCAGAGCAGCAAATGATCACTTATGGTCTTTAAGTCTGTTTTGCTGGAACTTACACAAGGAACATTTTAGTGTGACTTTCAGTCTGCTCTTCAGAACACAGAAGCTGTACCACATACCTGCCATTCAGCCTTGCCTGAAAACACGTGTCTTTTCCAAGTCCTTCAAGTTTTCCATTGTGCCTTAAGGTCCCTCCTAGCTATCTTTCAGGAAAGCAACCTTTGTTCCTTTCCTGGAGAGATTGCTATGGACTGCACAACCAACCAAGGTATCAGGACTTTTTTCTTGTGGGCTTTTATTACCTTTGAAAGTCAATCGTAGTTCCTCAGGGCTTTTTGGTAACGACCAGAGCCAAAGCATGTCTCCTTTAGGTATGACATTCCAGTCAAACTTGTGGTGAACAAAATCTCTATTAACAACTGGTATTATTAGTTTTATGCAGAGAACCTTATGTCATTACTTACTTCTTCAGAATGCCAAATTCTGGAGTAATCAGGTAGGGAGAAAAATATACAGTGTGAAGGAAAATCCTTGTCCTTCTAATATTCATTAAAATTGCATTTTCATTCTTTATATTTTCTTTTTTTTCCCCCACTAAAAATTTTGGTCTTTTTTATTTTCTATTACAGTTGTCTCACTTTTATCTCTATTGGTTCCCTGCATACTGCCCACCCATTCTCCCACGGTCAGTCCCCACCCAGCTGTTCATGTCCATGGGTCATTTACACATGTTCTTTGACTAGACCCTTCCCCTTCTTACCCATTTCTCTCCCTCCCCCCGCCCCCCTTGTCACTGATAGTCTATTCCTTGTTTACATACCTCCGGTTCAATTTTGCTTGTTTTTTTGTGTTGTTCATTAGTCTCCTGTAATAGGTGCTACCATAAGGTATTTTTCTTTCATTGCCTGGCTTATTTTGCTAAGTATAATTCTCTCTAGTCCCATCGATGTTGTTGCAAATAGTGAAGTTCCTTCTTTCTTTCTGCTACATAGAACTCCATTGTGTAAATGTACCACAGTTTTTTGATGCACTTATCTATAGATGGGCACTTAGGTTGTTTCCAGCACTTGGCTATTATAAATAGTGCTGCTATGAACATTGGGGTGCATAGGTTCTTTTGAATTCTTTTTTCAGGATTCTTTGGATATAATCCTAGCAATGGAATTGCTGGTTCAAAATGCAGTTCCATTTTTAGGTTTTTGAGGAAATTCCAAACTCTTTTCCATAGTGGCTGCACCAGTCTGCATTCTCACCAGCAATGCACCAGGGTTCCCATTTCTCCGCATCCTCTCCAGCACAAGTTGTTTGTTGATTTGTTGATGATGGCCATTCTGACTGGTGTGAGGGGGTATCTCTGTGGTTTTTATTTGTACCTCTCTGATGGCTAGTGATGTTGAGCATTCTTTCACATGTCTATGGACCCTCTGTATGTCCTCTTTGGAGAAATGTTTGTTCAGGTCCTTTGCCCATTTTTTAATTGGGTTGTCTGTCTTCTTGGTGTTGAGTTGTATAAGTTCTTTATATATTTTGGAGATCAATTTCTTGTCTGAGATATCATTGGCAAATATATTTTCCCATATGGTTGGTTCCCTTTCATCTTCCTGATGTTTTGTTTTGCTGAGAAGAAACTCTTTAGTCTGATGTAGTGCTATTTGTTTATTTTTCCTTTGTATCCCGTGTCTTAGAAGATATATCAGTGAAAATGTTGCTCCATGGAATAGCTGAAATGTTCTAGCTTATGTTTTCCTGTAAGTTTTTTATGGTGCTATGGCTTACATTTAAGTCTTTGATCCATCTTGAGTTTATTCTGGTGTATCGTGTAAGTTGGTGGTCTAGTTTCATTTTTTTGTAGGTCCCTGTCCAGTTCTCCCAACACCATTTGTTGAAAGGCTCTTTTCACTCTATTTTACGTTCCTTCTACCTTTGTCAAATATTAGTCAACCATAGAGGCCTGGGTTTATTTCTGGGCTCTCTATTCTGTTCCATTGATCTATATGTCTGTTCTTCTGCCAGTACAAGTCTGTTTTGATTACCGTGGCCCTGTAGTATAGTTTGATATCAGGTATTGTGATTCCTCTTACTGTGTTCTTCTTCCTCAAGATTTCTGTGGCTATTTGGACTCCTTTTTGGTTCCATATAAATTTTTGAAGTATTTGTTCTAGGTCTGTGAAGTATGTTGCTGGTATTTTAATAGGGATTGCACTGAATCTATAAATTTCTTTGGGTAGTATGGACATTGTATTGATATTGATTCTTCCCATCCATGAACATGGTATATGCTTCCATTTATTTGTATCTTTCTTCAGGGTTATGTAGCTTTCTGAGTACAGGTCTTTTACCTCCTTGGTTAAGTTTATTTCTAGGAACTTTATTTTTCTTATTGCTATGGTAATTGGAATTTTTCTTCTCGTTTCTATCTCTGATATTTTATTGTTGGTGAACAAAAATGCCTTCGATTTCTGAATATTGACTTTGTACCCTGCTATTTTGGCAAATTCACTTAGTAGGCCGAGTAGATTTTTTGTGGAGTCTATAGGGCTTTCTATGTACACTATCATGTCATCTGCAAATAATGACAGTTTTACATCTTCTTTTCCAATTTGGATGCATTTTATGTCTCTTTCTTGTCTGATTGCTGTGGCTAGTAGTTCCAAGACTATGTTGAATAGGAGTAAAGAGAGTGGACATCCTTGTCTTGTTCCTGACCTCACGGGAAATGCTTCCAGTTTTTGCCCATTGAGTATGATGTTGGCTTCAGGTTTCTCTTATATGGCCTTTATTATGTTGAGGCATGGTTCCCCTATTCACATTTTGTTGAGAGTTTTCATCATAAATGGGTGCTGTACTTTATCAAATGCTTTTTCTGCATCTATTGATATGATCATGTGGTTTTTGTCTTTCATTTTGTTTATGTGGTGTATTATGTTTTTAGATTTGCGAATAGGAAACCATCCTTGCATCTCTAGGATGAATCCCACTTGACCATAATTTACGATCTCCTTAATGTGTTGCTGGATCCCGTTTGCCAATATTTTGTTGAGGATTTTAGCATCTATGTTCATCAGCGATATTGGCCTGTAGTTTTCTTTCTTCGTTGTGTCTTTTCCTGGTTTTCTAATTAGGGTAATACTGGCTTCATAGAACAAGTTTGGGAGTCGTCCCTCTTCTTGTATTTTTTGGGATAGTCTGAAAAAGATAGAAGTTAGTTCTTCCCTAAATGTTTTGTAAAATTCACCTGTGAAGCTATCCGATGAAGGGATTTTGTGTGCTGGAAGTTTTTTGGTTAATGCTTTAATTTCACTAGTTGTTATTGCTCTTTTCAGGCTTTCTGCTTCTTCTTCATTCAGTTTTGGAAGATTATATTATTCCAGAAATTTCTTTGTTTCATCTAGGTTGTCAAATTTTATGTGATACAGTTGTTCATAATAGTTTCTTACAATTTTTTGTATTCCGTGGTATCGTGTTGTGATTTCATCTCTTTCATTTCTGATCTAATTTATTTGGATCCACTCTATTCTCTTCTTTTTTTTTAATGTGTTTTATTGATTATAATATTACATTTGTGCCAATTTCCCTTCCCTCTGCTCCCCCCCACCCGGTGGCCCCCCTCCCTCCAGTTGTCCCCCCCTTTTAGATCATGTCCATTAGTTGTGCATACAGTTCTTCTCAACCTCTCTCTGTCTATTACATTCCCTCCTACCATGTTTCTTAATTCCTATACCATCTCCCTCCCTCTCCCCATTCCCCCTCCCTGTTGACCTCCCCCCAATATGTTCCCCGTACCTATAGTTCTTTTTCCACTCTCGTTGCCTGTTTAGATGAGCCTGGTTAAAGGCTTGTCAATTTTGTTTATCTTTTCAAAGAACCAGCTCCTGCTTTTGTTGATCTTTTGAATTGTTAATTTAGTCTCTATGTCATTTAATTCTGCTCTGATCTTGATGATTTCCTTCCTTCTACTTGATCTGGGTTTTGCTTGTTGTTCTTCCTCTAGTTCTTGTAGCTGTAGGGTTAAAATTTTTATTAGAGATTGTTCTATCCTTTTTAGGTAGGCCTGTATTGCTATCAACTTTCCTCTCAGGACTGATTTTGCTGTTTCCCATAGGTTTTGGGTAGTTGTGTGTTCATTATCATTTGTTTCCAGAAACTTCTTGATTTCTCCCTTGATGTCATTGTTAACCCATTCCTCATTTAATATCGTTATTTATTCTCCATGAGTTTGAATGTTTTTGAGTTTTGTCTTTGTGGTTGATTTCCAGTTTTAAGCCTTTGTGATCTGAGAACATGCTTGATATAATTTCAATTTCTTAAATTTGTTGAGGCTTGTTTCATGTCCTACCATGTTTTTTATGTTTGAAAATATTCAAGGTGCACTTGAAAAGAATGTATATTTTGCTTCTTTAGGGTGAAAAGTTTTATATATATCAAGAAAGTCCATTTGATCTAGAGTTTTGTTCAATGCCTCAAGATCTTTGGTGTTTCTTTGCTTCGAAGATGCAATGGGGTGTTAGGGTCCCCTACTATGAGTGTGTTGCTGTCTATATTCTTCCTGAAGTCTTTCGAAAATTTCCTTACATATTGGGGTGCTCCTATATAGGGTGCATATATGTTTACAATGGTTATATTTTCTTGATAATTTTTCCCTTATCTATTATAAAATGTCCTTCTTTGTCTCTTTTTAAAGCCTTTTCTGTGAAATCTGTTTTGTCTGATATAAGTATTGCTACCCCAGCTTTTTTTTTGCATGTCCATTTGCTTGAAATACTTTTTTCCATCCCTTCACTTTCAATCTGTGTAGATTGTTTGTTCTAAGGTTGGTCTCTTGTAAACATGATATATGTGAGTCATGCTTTCTAACCCATTCAGCTACCCTATGTCTTTTGATTGGGGCATTTAAATTATTTATATATAAGGTCATTATCGATAGGTACTTATTCATTGTCATTTTCCCCCTCTGTGCTTGTGTTCCTCTCTGTCTCTGTTTCCTCATCTTCTTAAACCAGACCCTTTAGCATCTCTTGCAATGCTGGTTTGGTGGAGATGTATTCTTTTAGCCTTCTTTTATCTTGGAAACTCCTATTTCATCTTCCATTTTGAATGAGAGTCTTGCTGGGTAGAGTATTCTTGGCTGTAGGCCTTTGTTTTTCATTGTTTGGAATATTTTTTGCCATTCCCTTTTGGCTTGTATTGTTTCTGTTGAGAAATCTGATGATAGCTTTTATGGTGCTCCCTTGTATGTTATTAGCTGTTTCTGTCTTGTTGCTTTTAGGATTCTCTCTTTGTCTTTAAATGTTACCGTTTTAATTATGATGTGTCTTGTAGTGGGCCTGTTGGGGTTCATCTTCATTGGGACCTTCTGTGCTTCCTGGACTTGTGTGAGTCTTTCTCTCTTCATGTTAGGGAAGTTTTTTTTGTTATTTTTCAAGCAGGTTTTCTATCCCTTGCTCCTCTTCTCCTTGTGGAATTCCTATGATCTGGATATTATTATATTTCATGCTGTCCTGCAGCTCTCTTAAAACCTCTTCATTCTTTTTTTTAAAGTTTTTAAATGTAAGCTTTATTAAGGTATAATTTACATAAAGTACAGTTGGATGAAGTTTAACAAATGCAGTCTTGGAACAATCACCAGTCTAGATAAAATCTTTTCCATTATCCCAAAAAGTTCCTTCAGGTCCCTTTGCTGCCAATCTCCTTTCTCCCAGACACACGGAAGGTGGATATTGAGTTCTAAAGTACAGTAGGTAACTCATTCCAGGTATAAAGAAACTAGTCATTTACTCCACCAAACACAAAGTAAAACAGGAGAATGAACTGTAATAAAGCAATTCTCTGCATGTAAAATGCCAAATATGTGAACTTGTAGCATAATGACTGGCAACGTTTAAGCAGCCTTTATTTCACAAAAGCCGGGCCTTTTCACTTTCTTGGTTGAATCCACCATCCATGGGATTTAATCCATCTTCAAATGCAGTAGGTGACAAGATATTTGGGGTGATTCATTTACCAAACTTATTTTTGTATTCTTGAGCTCAAGAAATGAATGGGAGAACAAATTCTAAGTATTTTTTTACTTTGTCGCTCTGTTACAAAAACTACACCTCAAAGTTTTATGGGCTTTGTAATACTAGCATTGTTACAGGGCAGTGTTTCTTTGGCCTAGAGAACCTTTTACAAGAGAATCTTAAAAGTTTTATTAGATCTGTGATGGAGCCCAAGGGATATGTCTGTGTAAAAACAAATTTATTCAGTATAAGCCTTTCTTGGGACTTCTTCCCTATAAGGATGAAGGTGGGTTAAATCTTCTTCTTCTTTTTTTTTTTAGTCTTTTTTCATTTTGTTGCACCATCTGGGAATTTTTTTCTATGTTGTCCTCCAGCTTGCTGATCCGATCTTCTGCTTCCTCTAACCTGCTTTTAATTTTTTCTACTGTGTTCTTCAATTCAGAAATTGTATTCTTCATTTTCTCCTGGCTCTTATTGATAGATTCTATGTCTTTTTCATGCTGGTGTAATTCTCAGTAAGTTCCTTGTAGTTTCCCTGGAGTATCTTGTAGGTTCCCGGGAGTTCTTTGTAGTTTTCTTTGAGCTCGCTGACCTCATTGACCTTCCCTATAATACATCTTTTGAATTCTATGTCTAATAGTTTGCTTCCCTCTATTTCATTTATCACTCTTTCTGGGGATTCTTCCTTTTCTTTTGATGAGGGGTTGTTTCTCTGTCTCCCCATTTTTGTGACTCTTCTTGTTTGTTGCTGCTTCTTTGATTGATCTGCACTTCCTGGATTTGCCCCTGGTGGCATCAGATCGTGTACCAGTCTCGTCCTAGATAGCCTGTTGGAGACTACCAGAGATCTACTTCTTTTGTGTGTCTTTTAGTTGTTAATCTTCATCTGTGATCAGCCATCAGGCTTAAGGACCAAGGGTGGGGTAGCTTAATTGCTGTAGTCAGGGCTTTTGCTTCCCCTCAGGCTGACGCCACCTGGAGGGGAATGGCCTACCTGCAGTATGGGGAACAAGTCAGCACTGGGACCCAGTCATCTGCTTCCCCAGTTCTCCCCTCAAAGCCTCCGCCCCAAATTCTCCTCAAGCGTCTCTATTCCTCTCTGCCTTCCCTCTGCTTGAGCCCAGGGTAAGTGGGTGCCAAAATATTTTTGTACATGATCTGCTTAAGAGCTATTTTTCTCCAGCTGTTTCTCTCAGGCTAGCAAGAAATCCTGTGACTTTTCGCTTTTTACAGCTGGATACTACTTTACTTTCCGCTCTGTTGCTGTAGGCTGGGAATCCCAGCTGGGTGTTTAGACCCTGCCCTTCTCAGGGGGAACTCCCGGCTACTGAGCTGTTTCTCAGTCCTTTTAGCTGCCACCCGTGGGAGCCCAGCCAGCCCTTTCACGTCTCCACACTTTCTACCGGTCATGTTGTGATGAAGCGGACATTTTTGTCTCTCCATGGTTATAAGAATTCTCTCCAGCTAGTGTTCAGTTGGTTATATTTCTCCACAATCAAGTTGTAAGTCCAGATTTGTCCTGGGAGGATGTTAGTATTACTTCCACTTACTCCATTCGCCATCTTGGATCTTTCAGTTTTCATTTTAATGTTCATATTTTTGATCCTCTTTCTCCTAAACAAGTCCCTTTAACATTTCATATAACAGTGGTTTGGATCTGTTGAATCACTTCGTTTTACTTTGTCCTAGAAGTACCTTCTCTGCCCTTCTATACTGAATGACAGCTTTGCTGGATAGAGTATTTGTGGTTGTAGGTTTTTGCTTTTCATTAGTTTGAATATTTCTTGGCAGTCCCTTCTTGCCTGCAGTTTCTTTTGAGAAATGAGCTGATAGCCTTATTGGGACCCCTTTGTATGTAATTCTCTTCTCTCTTGCTGCTTTTAAGATTCTCTTTTTATCTTTAATTTTTAACATTTTGATTATAATGTGTCTTGGTGTGGTTCTCACTGGGTCCAGCTTTTTGTTTTTTGTTTTAACTCTCTGTGCTTCCTCGACCTGTAAGTCTATTTCCTTCCCCAAGTTCGGGAAGTTCTGCTTCATTATTTTTTCACATTATTTTTCAATTTCTAGTTCTTCTTCACCTTCTGGCAATCCTATGCTTTGCATATTGGCACACTTATAGCTGTCCCAAAAGTTTCTGAGCCTCTCCTCATTTTCCTCACTTTTTGTTTCCTCTTTCTGCACTGGTTGACTGTTTGTACCTTTCCTGTGTTCCGATTTGTTGATTTGATCCCTCGTTTTCTTTCCGTCACCACTTGTTTTGTAGGTGTTTTTGTTCGTTTCAGCAGGACTAGTCTTCATTCCTTTCCTGTCTTGTTTAAGATCTGATGTTAGGTCTGTAATAATTTTAATAACCAAAGCTTTTAACTGTGCCTCAGAAAGATTTCCTATTTTCTGCTTTGTTAAATTTGATATTTGCTGTCTGGTCAGCTGCATCACTGGAATCTCTAGCATCATCTGTGCCATCCTGACAATTTTGTGTATACCTTTGCTTCCTCGGCGGGCCTGTCACACTTTCTACACTACAGGGGGCAGATCGACATGCACTTGTCACAACCGGGCAACCCTTATCACTACGTTGTGGCATTGTCTGTGGGGGTAGGAGACCAAGATGGATTCCTGCCATTCATGCTCTACTGAGAGACCAGGAGCCTCCTCCTCCATCCCCCACCCAGGCCTCACCATCCAAGGAAATGGAGATCTGCCTTCCCCGGCATTGGAATCTCAAGCTGACAGATCTGGTTTGTAGCCAGGGATGCTCCCCAGGTGCTTTTTGCCTCCCCTTAAATACGGGTGTCTGTGCTTACTGCTGTCCCACCGCTGTCACTGCTGCCGCCACCGCCAGCACAGCTTGACCTCTCTGCCCCGGTTTGGCCCTTCCTCCCCATCCATATGAGCACCACTTCTTTATATCTTCATGCGTTTGACTTCCATTAATATTCTGGAACTTCTGGTTATTTATGGTTTTGTGCTAGTTGTATTTCTTCTTAGTTGTGTAGAGAGATGGAATGTGTCAGTCTAGGCCTTCTTCTTGGCTGGAAGTAGCCAGTGTGTGTTTGCCTTTGTGTCTTAGGTAGAGCTATCACTCCTGTTACATTGTAAGGGGTGGAGCCTCAGGTGTTCATCAATATAGGGCGACCTGTTTCACCACGTTGTGGTGCTGTATGTGGGGGAGGGGTCTGAGAAGGAACAATGCTGCTTTCCCAGCACTCGCCCATTTTCCAGGCACTTCTCCCACTTCCGTATGGGACTGGTGCCTCTCTAGCTGTTTCCCTAGCTGTCATTCTCAGAGTGGATGGATCTGCGGACATTCTAGGACTGTGGGGCCCTTGAAACAAGCGGACTCTGCTGAGAGACCAGCAGTTTCTGCCTCCGCCCCAATCCCCACTAGTCTGCACAATCAGAAGCAATGAGGCTTGATTTTCCCTGGTGCTGAGATCATGAGCTGTGCGGTCTGGTGAAGAACCTTGAATGCTCCCTAGGTGTCCCTCCTGACTTTTAAAAATGTGTAACTGTGTTTCCACTGGCCTACCACTGTAGCCACTGCTGCCACCACCACACCGCGTCCTCCTCTCCACCTCGGCTCCACCCCTCCTACCTGTCTGGATGAGTATTTCTTCTTTATATCTTTCTTTGCTGGACTTCGATGCAGTTTGATTTTCTGAAACTTCTGGTTGTTTCGAGTTTTGAGGTAGTTGTATTCCTTCTTAGTTGTAGAGGGAGATGCAGCGTGTCTGTCTACACGTCCATCTTGGCCAGAAATCAGTAGGTCTGTTCATGTTTTTAAAATGCTGTAGTTGAGTCTCTATTATTACAGGCTGAATGCACTTACTGATACAATGTTGTGTAATCAAAATTACTTTTAAAAATTACCCGGGAAGGTGTCATGTTAGAAACCAATATATCTTTCAACAAACCAGTTTTACCTTCAGCACTAGAACACATTACTATTCTTCTTTTTAAGTATATTTTATTGATTATATTGTTACAATAGTTCCAATTTTTTCCCCTTTGCTCCCCTCTGCCCAGCACGCCCCCTCCCACAACAATCCCCCCCCAGTCCATGCCCATGGGTTGTACATACAAGCTCTACTGCCTCACCCTTTCATATATTCTTCTTCTTTTTTAAATTAATTAACTAATTAATTAAACAATAAAAAATAACAATCCCTCCCTCTCAGACTTAAGACCCTTTATAATCTTATAAAGGACAATGGGCGAAGGTCTCGAGCTCCTCTAGCTGCTTCAAGCTGGACATGGTCGTCGTCCTACGTACCCTTGGGTCCAGAAATTCCTAATAAGAGTGGGGGTGTGGAGGGGAGGGTGGTCTTCCCACACGGGGAAGGATCGTGCAGACTCCAGGTCAGCTGGCTGTCCCCGGACAATGGCATGCTTGATTTAACAGGCTTGCATCCTTGTTGTATTCTGGAGGCAACAGATTTGGCAACAGGGTTAAAGGACATCATACAATCCATAACCACTAGATAACATAAGACAGGTATTAATTTTTCAATGTCCCACATTAGGGAAAACACATTACTATTCTTATAGTTGAACACAGGGCTTACACATAACACTATGAAATTATCAGACTATATAATCCACATATTTTAAAAGACTTGAAGGAACAAGGCAGTCACATATTCCATTCCCCATTCACTCTTGGTGCAGGCTCATTGAATGACATGAGGTAGGTTGCCAAGTTTAGTAGATGAAGTAAAATAGAAAGCACAGTTAAATTTGAATATTAGGTAAACAACTATTTTTTTTAGTATAAGCATGTTTTATGAAATATTTTTACCAAAATTAAAGAAAACTTTATCTGAAATTCAAATTTAACTTGCTGTCCTATATTCTATTAGACAACAATAGACCAGAGACAAAATTGTTAACACTACTTAAATGATGGTTCTTCTTTCACTATTTCTGCCATTTCTTTCTTTCTTTTTAAGTATATGTTATTGCTTATGCTATTACAGTTGTCCCAATTTTTTCCCCTTTGCCCCTTCTGCCTGGTACCTTCTTTTCCTCTGGCAATCCCCCTCCTTTAGTTCATTTCCATGGATCATGCATGTAAGTTCTTTGGTTTCTCCATTTCCTATACTATTCTTTTTTTTTTTTTTTAGTATATTTTATTGATTATGTTGTTACAGTAGTTTCAATGTTTTTCCACTTTGCTCCCCTCCACCCATTACCCCCCTTTCCTCCAACAATCCCACCCTCCTTAGTTCGTGTCCAGGGGTTATGCATATAAGTTTTTTGGCTTAACCCTTTCCTATATATTTCACAACTTCCCCCTATTTTGTACCAACTAATTATGCTTCTTAATCTCTGCACCATATCCCCATTTCTCCCCCTCCACCCTCCCAGCTGATAACCCTGCAAATGATTCCCATACCTATAATTCTGTTTTTATTCTGGTTTGCTTAGTTGGATTTTGTTTTTATTTTTTATATTCAGTTGTTGCTAGTTGTGAGATTGTTTTCATTTTAATGTTCATAGTTTTGATCTTCTTTTTAAGTAAGTTTCTTTGACATTTCATATAATAATAGCTTGGTGATGATGAACTCCTTTAGCTTTACCTTGTCTGGGAAGCACTTCACCTGCCCTTTCATTCCAAATGATAGCTTTGATGGATACAGTAATCCTGGTTGCAGGTTGCCTTTCATTACAATGAGTACTGCTTACTGGTCCCTTCCTTCCTGCAAAGTGTCCTCTTAGAAGTCAGCTGACAGTCCTATAGGCACCTCCCGGTAGGCAACTCTCTGCCTCTCTCTTGCTGCCCCCAGGACTCTTTCTTTATCTTTCACCTTTGGCATCTCATTCATGATGTGTCCTGGTGTGGTCCCCTCGGGGTCCAGCTCGCCCACAACCCTCCGTGCTTCCCTGACCTGTATGTCCATTTCCTTTGTAAAATTTGGGAAGTTTTCCTCATTTTATTCAATTCTTGCTTCCTCATTCTGTACTGGTTGACTGTTTTTTTCTTCCTTATGTTCCAAATCATTTATTTGAACCCCCATTTCCTTTCCTTTACTATTGGTTTTGTGTGGATTTTTATTCGTGTCACTTAGCATAGCCTTCACTTCTTCCCTTGTGTATTTGCCATACTCAAGCATATCTGTCAAGCCTCTGAGCATCTTTATCACTAGTGTTTTGAATTCTGCATCTGTTACATTGTCTATGTCCTCATCTGTTAGGTTGGCTATCTCCTTGTTGCTTAGTTCTCCCAGTGGAACCTTGATCTGTTCCCCCTTTTGGGCCATACTTCTCTGTCTCCTCATTCTGACAGGCTCCTGTGTTTGTTTGACTCCACATCCCAGGTAGAGCTGTCGTTCCTGTCTGGATGAGTATTTCTTCTTTATATCTTTGTTTGCTAGACCTCCATGCAGTTTGATTTTCTGCAACTTGTGGTTTTTTCTAGTTTTGAGGTAGTTGTATTTCTTCTTAGTTGTGAAGGGAGATGCAGCATGTCTGTATACGCCTCCATTTTGGCTGGACATCTTCTTTTCTATTTTTATTGTTCTATTACAGTTGTCCTATTTTTCCCCCATTGCTCTTTCCTGCCCCACCCACCTCCTCCCTCTCTCACATTCCATTTCCACTCTGTTGTCCATGTTCATGGATCATTTATACTAGTTCCTTGACTAGACATTTCCCCTTCTTTTCCCCCTCCTCCTTCCCTACTGGTCTCTGTCTCTCTGTTCCTTGTTTCCATGACTGTGGTTCTATTTTGCTTGTTTGTTTGTTTTTTATCAGGTTCCTGTATTATGTGAGATCATATGGTATTTTTGTTTTGGCACCTCGCTTATTTCACTAAACATAATACTCTCCAGTTCCATCCATCCTGTCACAAAAGGTAGGAGTTCCTTCTTTCTTTCTGCTGCATAGTATTCCATTGTGTAAATGTACCACAGTTTTTTGATCCACTCATCCACTGATGGGCACTAGGAATGTTTCCAGAACTTGGCTATTGTAAATAGCACTTCTATGAACATAAGTGTGCATAGGTTGTTTTTGAATTGGTGTTTCAAGATTCTTCAGGTATAATCCTAGCAATGGAATCGCTAGGTCAAAAGATAGTTCCTTTTTTTTTTTTTTTTTTTTGAGGGAATTCCATACTGTTTTCCATAGTCGCTGTTACATTATGCATTCCAACCATCAGTGCACTAGGGTTCCCTTTTCTCCTTTGGAGAAGGAGATAAAGCTTGTGTACCTATGCCTCCATTTGGCTCGATGTCCCATTTTTTTTTCTTTTTTGTTGTTTCTATATTATAGTTGAATTTGTATATATTAAAAAAAATTAAGATTTGATCATTAAGGTTCCAATGCGGATGAAGGGGACAAAAACAGAAGAATATAAACAGTATTATTCCTTTTAATGTAAATTTCAAAACAAGGCAAAATTAGGCAATACGTTTTTCTTTAATTTTTTAAAAAAGTATTTATTTTTAATCTTGTAATTACAATTTACTTTGAGTATTATCTTGTATTGATTTCAGGTGTATAGCAGTGTTATTAGGCATTCATGTACTTTACATGTTTCCCCCTGATATTCCTAGTACCCTATTGGCACCGTAAATAGTTCTTGCATTATTGAGTATATTCCTTATGTTGTACTTTACATCCCCAATGACTGTTCTATAACTACCAATTTGTACATCTTAGTCCCTTCACCTCTTTTACCCAGTTATTCAACCCCTCATCTCCTCTGGCAATTCCAGTTTGCTTTCTGTGTCTATGAGTCTGTTTAAACTTTGTCCATTAATTTTCTTCTTTAATATAAGTGAAATCACATGGACTTTGTCTTTCTCTGTCTGACTTATTTCATTGACCATAGTACCATCCAGGTCCATCCATGTTATCACAAATGGTAAGACATAATTTTTTTTTATGGTCAAGTAATATTCTATTCTATATACGAGGTATAAACCCTGGCTGGTTTAGCTCAGTGGATTGAGCGTCGGCCTGCGAGCTAAGTGTCGCTGGTTCGATCTTCCAGTCAGGGTACATCAGAGAAGGAAAACTCTGACTCCAAAAAACCTCCGCTGCCTTGCGGCATACCTCTTCTGGGGAAAGGCTAAGGGAGTAAACCCCGACAGAAAATCCGGAGCCGGAGTCCCTAAGGCGGTTTGACGTTGTAGTCAACACCGGCAACTCCTGCGGCGCACCTGAAGCCAAACTGTATCGACTCCGTCTTTCCCTTGGACCCTTCAGCTGCGAAGAGAGGGGGGGTCTGCTGCATGGGCAACAGCAGACCCTCCATATCACCCTGCCCAGGCTCTGTAGCTTCAGCTCCACTGGAGAGGACACTCCAGCGTCATCGCAAGATGTCGATTCAACACGGGAGGAGACAGATGCCATGTCACTCCCGAGTCGGACTGCACAGCCATTCTCGGCGGTGCAGATAGACACTTAAGAAGCTACACCATCGTCTCTCGAGACGGACGGCTGCCGACGACGATACGAGGTATGTCCAGAAAAAGTCTAGCCATTGTTAATATAATGAGAATGGTTTGTAGGACATTAATGTAACCTGGCAGCCAAGGAGAGTGGACTGGAATGTGCTTGAGTGAACAATGATGACTTCACTGTATTAGTCAGTGGGGGTGGTAGATACAGTTGAGTGAGCATGCATACAGTGGCTATCACATTCAAAATGACTGAGCAAGTAAAGCAATGAGTCTGCATCAAATTTTGCATTAAGCTTGAACATTCCTCCATGGAAAGTATTTGGATGATTCAGAAGGCTGCAGCTATGGAAAACTGGTGATTGAGAGCTTCATCACAAAAATGCATTCACTCATGCATCACGTCTCATGCAGAGTTTTTTTGGTTAAACATCAAATAACCCAGCTGAATCAGCCCTGTTTAGCCCATATTTGGCACCCTGTGACCTCTGGCTTTTCCCAAAACTAAAATCACCTTTGAAAGGGAAGAGATTTCAGACCATCAACGAGATTCAGAAAGCTACAATGGGGCAGCTGATGATGACTAGGAGACTGTGTGAGGTCCCAAGGTGCCTACTTTGAAGGGGACTGAAGCATCATTGTCCTATGTAAAATTTTTCTTGTATTTTCTTCAATAAATGTCTCTATTTTTTATACTATGTGGCTGGATACATTCCGGATACACCTCGTATACACACCACATCTTCTTTACCCAATTGTCTTGGTTTGCTTTGATATCTCGTATATTGTAAATAAAGCTGCAATGAAAATAGGGCTACATATGCCATTTCAGAGTATTTTTTGATTTTCTTCAGAGAACACCTAGAAATGGAATTGCTAAGTCATAAGGTAGTTCCATTTTTAATTTTTGAGGACTTTCCATAATGTTTTCAATAGAAGCAGTCGTCGTTGGCAGCCGTCCGTCTCGAGAGACGATGGTGTAGCTTTTTAAGAGTCTATCTGCACCGCCGAGAATGGCTGTGCAGTCCGACTCGGGAGTGACACGGTATCTGTCTCCTCCCGTGTTGAATCGACATCTTGCAATGACGCTGGAGTATCCTCTCCAGTGAAGCTGAAGCTACAGAGCCTGGGCAGGGTGATATGGAGGGTCTGCTGTTGCCCATGCAGCAGACTCCCCCTCTCTTCGCAGCTGAAGGATCCAAGGGAAAGACGGAGTCAATACAGCTTGGCTTCAGGTGCGCCGCAGGAGTTGCCGGTGTTGACTACAACGTCAAACCGCCTTAGGGACTCCGGCTCCGGATTTTCTGTCGGGGTTTACTCCCTTAGCCTTTCCCCTGAAGAGGTATGCCGCAAGGCAGCGGAGGTTTTTTGGAGTCAGAGTTTTCCTTCTCTGATGTGCCCTGACTGGAAGATCGAACCAGCGACACTTAGCTCGCAGGCCAAGCTCAATCCACTGAGCCAAACCAGCCAGGGGGAAATAGAAGCAGTACCAATCTGCATTCCCACCAACAATGTAAGAGGGTTCCCTTTTCTCCACACCCTTGCCAACACTTTTTGTTTGTTGATTTATTGATGAAAGTCATTCTGACAGGTGTGAGGTTACATGTCAGTGTGGTTTAATTTGCATTTTTCTGATGATTAGTGACATTGTGCATCTTTTCATATGTCTATTGGCTATCTGTTTAACCTCTTTGGAGAACTGTATGCAGACCCCCCCCCCTTTTTAAGTATATTTTATTGGTTATGTTGTTACAGTAGTCCCAACTTTTTTCCTTTGCTCCCCTCTGCCCTATATCCCACTTTTCCCTCCAGCAATCCCACCCCCCTTAGTTCACTTAACATAGCCTCATGTGTTTGCCGTAATCAAGTATATCTGTCAAGCTGTGAGCATCTTTATCACCAGCGTTTGAACTCTATGTCTGTTAGGTTGCCTATCTCCTTGTCTGTGAGGTTGGTTATCTCCTCGTCACTTAGTTCTCCCACTGGAACCTTGATCTGTTCCCCCTTTTGGGCCATACTTCTCTGTCTCCTCATTTTGAGAGTCTCCTGTGTTTGTTTGCCTCTGTGTCTTAGATAGAGCTGTTGCACCTGTTATGTTGTAAGGGGCGGAGCCTTAGTTATTCATCAGTAAAGGGCGACCTATTTCACTACATTGTGGTGCTGTATATGGGGGAGGGAACAATGCCTCTTGCTCAGCACTTACACCTTTTCCAGGCACTTCTCCCACTTCTGTATGGGACTGGCGCCTCTCTAGCTGCTGCCCTGGCTGTCGTTCCCAGAATGGGTGTGTCTGTGGACATTCTAGGACTGTGGAGGCCCTTTAAACAAGCAAACTCTGTTGAGAGACAAGCAGTTTCTTCCTCCGCCCCAACCCCCACTGGTCTGCACAGTCAGAAGCAATGAGCCTTGATTTTTCCTGGTGCTGGGACCGTGAGCTGCAAGGTCTGGTAAGGAGCTGGGAACACTCTCCAGGTGTCCCTCCCAACTTCTTAAAATGTGTGACTGCAGTTTTCACCGACCTGCCACTGCTGCTGCCGCTGTCGCTGCTGCTGCCACCACACTACATCCTCTCCCCCCCCCCCCCCGCAGCTCCACTCCTTCTACCTTGTTGGATGAGTATTTCTTCTTTATTTATTTGTTTGTTGGACTTCCATGCATTTTGATTTTCTGGAACTTCTGGTTATCTCTAGTTTTCAGATAGTAGTATTCCTTCTTAGTTGTAGAGGGAGACACAGCATGTCTGTCTAGACCTCCATCTTGGCCGGAAGTCCCCAAATATTGTATTCTTTATTTCTGAAATATTGCATTGTTTGTTTATTTATTTATTTATTTGTATATTTTATTGTGTATTGTTTATTTTGACTGGTATTTTTTATGATTCCTGTGTCCCTTTTTATGCTTACTATTTCTTTGTTTAGGATCTCATTGAATTTATCCATTCTTTCCCTGAGTTCCTTGAGCATAGTTATAAAGCTTTATCTTGTAGATTTCTTGCCTCCATTTCATTTAGTTTTTTTTTCCTGGAGATTTCTCCTTTATTTTTATTTGGGGTGTACTTCCTTGTCTCCCCATTTTGGCTGCCTATTTGTATTTGTTTCTGTATATTATGTAGATCTACTATGTCTCCCATTCTTGGTATGGTGGCCTTTATGCAGTATGCGTTCTTTGGGTCTCAGTAGCACATTCTGCCTATCATCCAACCAAGGAACTCCAGAAATATCCCTTGTATGGGTTAAAGGAGCCCTCCTGTTTTAGTTGGATCTTGGTTGCTATTGGTCCCTTCATGCTTGGGGTCAATCCTCAGCCTGGTGACTTCAGAATTGACCCCAACCACAGTGTATGAACTGCTATGTGGGTACTGAACATATGGAGCAGAATTTGCCCAGAAGACTTTGGGATATGGCACTGTGGAGCAAATTGGGTACTGCTCTAATGTTGTCTGAAGCCTGCTACTGGGCATATTCAATCTGGGGCCTCCTGGGAGGGTCACCCTCAGACACTGCCTGTTACTAGTCCTGGAATACATGTTTGGAGCTCCAAAGTGATCCACAATTTGTGGCCATCTCTTCTGGGATGGAGTGTGTGTGGGAAGGGCAAATATGTGCAAAAAAGCCTGGCTTCCAATATCATTGAGCCAGGAGGCAGGTCAGCAAAGTCCCAAGTCAACCCAAGATCCACCTTAGCCTTTCTCCACCTGCCACTTTCCTGTTCTATCCAGTCACTGAAAGAGCCTCTGGTGGTATTCAAGTTGTGTGATGTATGTTCTTGGTGAGTCACCAGGCAGGGATGAGTTGTGTTCACCAGATTGATACAGGTTCAAACATGGTGCCAGTTCTAGGTCTGAGGCCACTCAACAAACATCTCAAGGAATACCAAATGTAGCCAGCTTGCACCAAGTGCCTGAAGACCTTTATGGTGGGGAGGGGTCTCAGGGAATTGTCAGGGTGAGGCCAGCAGAGTTTTTCAGGCCCAAACAGACCAAGATTTGGTTGTGTGAAGGGAGGATCTGCACAGAAATGGTGTTTCCAGTTGGGCATGTGAGGGAGAAATCGCCCCTGCTCTAGAGGTAAAAAGCTTGGATTCTGGTTGGACATGCTCTAGAGCCCAAGCACAGCAGAGCAGGTCCACTGGAATTCAGGAGGGTGGGGCAAGTGAATTTCTTGTGGGTGGGGTCAGTGCCTGTCAGGCTTCTGGAAAGGTTAGGGGAATGGGCCCTGCCCCAGAGTCACACAAGTCAGTCTCTGACACCCTCTGAGTCTGACCAGATTTTAACACCAGGAACCCAAGCAGCTAACTCCTCCACAGGGTTTGTGTTGGGCAGGGCAATGCAACAGGGAGTTGGCAGGGTGGGGTTATGTATTCCCCCAGGCTGATGCCCTATGGAGGAGAATGTTCCACACAAGAAAGATGGTGTTTGTGAGTCATGTCAGAGAGGAACTCAGCACAGAGACCATGGCAGTTGACCCTTCATTTCTCTCTGCAGAGCCACACAATTGAATGTCTCATTTCATGACTTAAGTCTGCTCTGAGCCCCCTCCCCATGCCAGAGCCCAGGGTGAGTGGCTGCAAAAAAGATTTTGTGCATTGGACTTATAGAGAACACCTAGATTTCTTTTAGCCTTGTTACTCCCTGGCAGACAGAATCTCTGCTGATTTTCATAGGCAGATGTTATGTGGGATCTTCTTGCTGGCTCTGTTGCTCTGGGAAGCCCAGCATGTAGTTGAGATCCCACACCCTTCAGAGGGAAGCTTTGCAGCTGATATATCTTTCTGGATACTCAACCACCACCCGTGGGAGCAGGGCCAGCCCTTTTTGTGTCTCTGCCCTTCATACCAGTCTTTATGTGGCTTCTGTAAATCCTTGGTTATAAGACTTCTGTCATAAGACTTGGTTATAAGCTCTAAACTTAGTTGGTTATTCAGACTGATTGTTCTATATTTTAGTTGTAATTTCAGCTTGTACCTGGGAGGAGGTGAGTGTAATTTCTACCCACTCTGCCTGCATCTTGGATTCCCTAACAACCTATTTTTAAGAAAATAATACATAGCTGACAAAATTATAAAGAAAAACAAGGAAATAATTAACATAAGATCCAGGATTGTACTCATTCCTTGGGCTGGGGATGTGCTGTAAAGGGTACACCAAGAGCTTCTAAAGTATTGGTAACATACCATGTTTTAATCTGAGTGTGAGTTACAGGAGTGGTAATTTTATTTTTTATTATTAATCTTTAAACTATAGGCATGTTTAATCTCTTTTGTGTGAATAATATATTTTACAATAAAAATGAGAATAATGCTTTTTAAACCACACCTTATTGTATGCTAATAGCCATTCCCCATTTGTAGACTGTCTTCCCAAGTTTAGCCTTTGACTGAGACATTTTTTCTAGCTCAATGAAAATGAAAGTTTTTAAGTACCTTTATTAGAACAGCCTAAGTGCCGACCTGTAGATGAGTGGATCAAAAAACTGTGGTACATTTACACAATGGAATAATATGCAGCAGAAAGAAAGAATGAACTCCTGCCATTTGCAACAACATGGATGGAACTAGAGAGAATTATGCTTAGTGAAATAAGCCAGGCAAAGAAAGAAAAATACCATATGATATCACCAAATACAGAAAACTAAGGAACAACACAAACAAATGAACTAAGTAGAACAAGGAGCAGAATAACAGTTATTAGGGGGGAGGCGGGATGGGGGAGGGAGAGAAGGGGCATAAGTAAGGGAAGGGTTTAATTAAAGAACATGTATAAATGACTCAAGGACATGGACAATGGGGGGATATAATTGTGGGAGAAGGGGTGGGCTGGGTGGGGGGGAGCAATGGGGAAAAAATAGGACAACTGTAATTGAGAAACAAACAAAAAAAAGAAACCATAGAGCAAAGAGGAAAGTAGTCTGCCTTTTCATTCCTGTTCTTCAATCACTCTCCTGGGAAAATAAACTTTAATATTAGGCTCCAAGGGAAAGCTTGCATTGCTTGGTTCTCCCAATGCTTTCCTTTCTGCTGCATCATATGTCATCAGGTAGCCTTAACAGTCCAAGAACGTCTCAGAAAGAAGGACTATACTGGACAAGTGCATGTTTGTGTGTATTGTGTGTTTGGTCTGTTCTTTTAAGATAAATTGAAGTCACATATCACTCTCCTAAAAAAAACAATAATAAAAAGAATTTAATGCTTAAGTCAAACTTTGTCTTTTTGTTCAGGAGCATCTGCCAACCTGCAGACGGGCCAGTTTCTATAAATAGATGTTCTTGTTTTACATATAACAGAAATATAATTCACCTAACTGGGCCTTATATTTTAACACATAATAGCTGTGTGACAGGAACCAACTGGATAGATGCCATTTGTTAAGTGGCTGTGATGTATATCAGTTTCTTCTGCTAAATCAGAAATGGTCTATGCAAAATTGCATTTGCACCAATCAACCTTGAAACGTGCCATAAGGCATAGGCTCCTACAGAATTAACATGTCAAACTTCAGTTATTACATTGCATTTTGGGAAAAAAATATGAAGTGTCCAACAGACAGTCTTAGCAAATTAACTCCTTGACTTCACTTTGGTATTTTTTAGTAATATCAGAAACAATGCCCTTTGTTTTATGCTGAGCTCTCAGGAAGCATAGTCTAGGAGTATTATGATGATACCTTTGTATGGGAAGCTCATTTGTCTGCTTTACACTCTAGTTTCCTCTCCTATAAATATAAAGTGTTTAAATAATAACTAAAGTCATTTTGATGCCAGCATGTGTTGATTTCATAATTCAAATAACACTTTCCATTTGTCAAATTATCTTTACATACATTATTCCATTTGATTTCCCAACAACATTCCAAGGTAGGTAAGGCAAAATATTGTTATCCTCAGTTTAAATACAAGAAAACCAAGGCTGAGAGAGCATGATGACTCCAAGGCATGCAATTCAATTCAAACAAATTCACCAATGGGACAGAATAGAGATCCTATACAGCTCAATGCATATCAAAAGTGTTATATAACATTTGATATATAAGGGATGTAGTGTTAAAAACAGTGGGTCAAGCTTAGATTGTGTAATAAATGGTGCTGAAAGAAATGATTATCCAGAGACTATTTGGGGAGAGGAAAATGCAGGTGGAGTAAGTAGCAGTGTTGTCTGCTTGCTCCTATCGTGAAAAGCTTGGGATACGGACCGAGAGACAAGTGAGTGAGTACAAACTACAGATAGCTCAAGTAGGGAAGGGAGAGTGAGAGCAGAGTGGAAAAGGGCAGAAAGCTCTCCAGTGCTCTTGGGAGGAGTCACGGGACCCACCAAGCCCAGTACTCCTACCGGACTGCACGGAGGGAAAACTGCAGACCGGCTCACCGCCTGGAATATGCTTGGAGAATGCTGCCTACTGTGGGTGCAGAGACCAGTGAAGTCCCAGAGGGAAACAATAGAAAGGTTTCCGTGAAGCAGCTGGAGGTTTGGGAGGATCAGGAGCGGCAGGTCTGGCCTGGCGACCCCACCCCCTGGGTGCGCGCATCATCACGGCGCCACTAAAAATAGAGGAATGTTAGAAACATGGTCTCAGTCAGAGCTCCAGACCCACGAGCAGGGCACGCAGGCAAACGGTGAGACAGCGAGCAGCCTAGATATGGGAAGCTGTGTGAACTGAGTCTGGGACAGCGGCACCACATACTGGGCACGTGCATCCATCCCTGTGCCACTGATTAGATAAAAGTAGAATTGGGCTGGATAAGCTGTGTTAGAAACATGGTCCTGGTCAAGGCCCAAAGCAGACAGGCAGAGCACGCAGGTGAACAGTGAGGCGCTGCCACCCAGGGATGGTAACGGCCTGGTGCTGCAGTTTGGAACACAGAGACTTCTTGGCAGGAGGAGCAAAGGCAGGATCCAAAGCAGGGCAGTGACTAGGAACATGTGCACTGGCTTGCCAACAGATCAGCGTTACTAGAGAAGCCAGAGGACTGCTGAAGGGTGCCACAGGACAAGTGGGGAGAGACCCGAACCTGCAGCTCACAACAGATAGTTACAACAGGCACCTAAGGGAGAGAAAAGCAGCCACAGAAACCAGCCAGAGCTCCTCACAGACAGCCAACCAGGAAAAAATTTGAAACACATGGAATTTTGACCAAGTGTGGATCCAGAAAAAGAAGACCACACACAAAGGCTGAACTGAGTAAAATTTTTCTTTTTAATTTTAATTTTTTTTGATAAATTTTTTCTTTCTTTTTCTCTTTAAACTATCTCTTTAAGCTGTTTCATATCATCTCTCCTTCCCATCCTTCATCTTTAATTTTTGTTTGTTTGTCTGTTTTGTTTAGCCTCCCTTTCACACTAAATATATAGCATATAACTACTATATAAATCTAATACTATACACTACAACTTTCTTACACTATCCTGCATTCTTCCCTCTCTCTTTTTTATTATTAACATACAATGTAGATATTACTTACTGTCTTGCACAGTCTTAACACTACTTGCTACTATTATGACTCTATCATACCCCCTCTCAAAAATTAACTTTTTCTTCATTTAAAACAACTCTTTTTCACTTCTCCTATAGTATAATAGCCCTAACCTCTTTACATTTATATTAATACTGGCTCATTTGCTGCCGATAGTGGAATAGAGGGTGGGGGATATTTTTGAGGGTGTAGGTTTCCTGCCTGGGCTGTGTGTTTATGATTTTAACAGTATCTCCACAAAAGAACTCAAGACAGGTGGGCAGGGTGACTCTCAATTCACTAGCCAGAGGGAAGATCCCACCAAAGAAGATCTGAAATATAATGAGACAGCATAAACAAATGACATAAAGGGTACGCCAAGAACATCTGGCTCAGAAGATCAAAGAGACTGCACCACTGAAAACCCCAGATCTCCTACAAAAAAATCTCATACTTCAAAGGTGGGAAATCAAGGCAGAAAAATCCAAAAAACAAAAACAAACAAGAAGAATCCAACATGGTAAGATGCAGAAACAATCTCCCAATGAAAGGGAAAGAGGAATCCCCAGAAAGAGAGGTAGATGAAATAGACATAATCCAAATATCAGACATGGAATTCAAAATCATGGTGGTGAAGAAGCTCCGTGTACTTGACAACCTCAAAAATAACTATAACAACCTCCAAGGAAGTTACCAACAGCTCCAAGAAAATTACAGGGAACTTACAGAGAACTGCACCAGCATAAAAAAGACATAGAAACTATTAATAAGAACCAGGAAGAAATGAAGAATAAAATCTCTGAAATGAAAAACACAGTAGAATCAATCAAAAGCAGGCTAAATGAAGCAGAGGATAGGATCAGTGAGTTAGAGGGCAATGTATAAAAAAAATTCCCAGACAATACAACAAAATGAAAAAAGATTGAAAAAGTATGAAGAAGGTCTAAGGGAATTGCAGCATAACATGAGACAAAATAATATCCAGATCATTGGAATAAAAGAGGAAGAAGAAGAACAAGGGATAAAGAAACTGATAGGAGAAGTAATGACAGAAAATTTTCCTAACCTGATGAGAGAAAAAGTCATTGAAGTCCAAGGAGCACAGAGAGTCCCAATGAGGAGGAACCCCAAAAGGCCCACTCCAAAGCACATCATAATTAAAATGGCAACATTGAAAGACAAATAGAGACTCCTAAAAGCAGCAAGAGAAAAACAGCAAATAACATACAAGGGAGCTCCGATAAGGCTATCGACCAATTTCTGAACAGAAATACTACAAGCCAGACGGGAATGGTCAAAAATATTTCAAGCAATGAAAAACAAAGGCCTACAACCAAGAACACTCTACCCAGCAAGGCTCTCATTCAAAATAAAAGGTGAAATAAGGAGTTTCTTCAGACAAAGGAAGACTGAAAGAATACATCTCCAACAAACCAGCATTGCAAGAGATGCTAAAAGAAATGATCAAAGAAGGAGAAAAAAAAAAGAGGGAAAGGAATACAGGTACAAAGGGAAATGAATAAATACATGTCAATAATAACCTTAAATGTAAATGGATTAAATGCTCCAATTAAAAGACACAGGGTAACAGAATGGATAAGAAAACAGGACCCACATATTTGCTGTCTACAAGAAACACACCTCAAAGCAAAAGATTTACAAAGACTGAAAGTGAAGGGATGGAGAAAAATATTCCAAGCAAACAGACACGAAAAAAATAGCTGGAGTAGCAATACTCATATCAGACAAAACAGATTTCAAAGCAAGGGCAATAAAAAGAGATAAAGATGGACATTTCAAAATACGTAAGGGAACAATCCATCAAGAAGATATAACACTGATAAACATACATGCACCCAACATAGGATCACTCAAATACATAAAGCAAATACTAGAAAATCACAAGAAGAATAATAACCACAACACACTCATAGCAGGGGACTTTAACACTCGATTATAAACAATAGACAGATCTTCAAAGCAAAGAAACATCAAGGATATACAGGCATTGAACAACACACTAAAACACATGGACTTAATTGATATATATAGAACCTTTAACCCCAAAGAAGCAAAACAAACATTCTTTTCAAATGCATATGGGATATTTTCAAAGACAGACCTCATGATAGGACACAAAACAAGCCTCAACAAATTCAAGAAAATTGAAATTATATCAAGCATCTTTTCAGACCACAATGCCTTGAAACTAGAAATCAACCTCAGAGAAAAAAATCAAAGACATTCAAACTCATGGAGAATGAATAACACGCTATTAAATAATGAATGGGTTAACAATGACATCAAGGAAGAAATCAAGAAGTTTCTGGAAACTAATGACAGTGAACACACAACAGTCCAAAACCTATGGGACACAGCAAAAGCAGTCCTAAGAAGGAAGTTCATAGCAATACAGGCATATCTGAAAAGGCTAGAAGAATCTCAAACAAAGAATCTAATCCTAAAGCTACAAGAACTAGAACAACAACAACAAACAAAGCCTAGGGCAATAAAAAAAAAAAAAAGGAAATCATCAAGATCAGATTAGAATTAAATGACATAGACACAAAACAAACAGCTCAAAAGATCTACAAAACTAGGAGCTGGTTCTTCAAAAAAATAAACAAAATCAACAAGCCTTTAGCCAGGCTAATCAAGAAAAAAGGAGAGAAGACCCAAATAAACAAGATCAGAAATGATAGAGGAGAAATCACGACTGATATCACAGAAATACAACGGATTATAAGAAATTACTAGAAACAACTATATGGCAAGAAATTTGACGACCTAGAAGAAATGGACAAATTTCTAGAAACATATAACCTTCCAAAACTGAATCAAAAAGAAGTAGAAAGTCTCAACAGACCAAAAACAAAGAAGGAAATAAAACAGTAATCAAAAATCTCCTGGCACACAAAACCCCTGGACCCAATGGCTTCACAGGCAAATTTTACAAAACATTTAGGGAAGAACTAACTCCTACCCTCCTCAAACTATTCCAAAAAATCCAAGAAGAGGGAAAAATTCCAAACTCTTTCTATGA